>NC_057408.1:42113288-42289284 GCF_019320065.1 Cervus canadensis | reverse complement strand
TCAAGATTACTTTGGCTATTTGAGGTTTTTTGTATTTCCATACAAATTGTGAAATTATTTGTTCTAGTTCTGTGACAAATACCGTTGGTAGCTTGATAGGGATTGCATTGAATCTATAGATTGCTTTGGGTAGTATAGCCATTTTGACAATATTGATTCTTCCAATCCATGAACATGGTATGTTTCTCCATCTGTTTGTGCCCTCTTTGATTTCTTTCATTAGTGTTTTATAGTTTTCTATTTGTTCTTCCTCAATTGCAGAAATGCAATTCCTCCTTCAGAAATGCCCACAGTCTGCCCATTTTAGGTCTATGCTCAATGTCACTTTCTCAGCATTATCTTCCATGACTCTTGTATTTAAAATCTCTCCCTCTACACTCTTGCCTACCTTTCTGGCTTTATTCTTTTATCATAACACATCACTTTCTGTGTTTGAATACGTCATGTTTTCTATGTTTCCCTTCACTAAAGTGTAACATTTGTGGAAGTGTGGATTTTTGGTTGTGGTATCTTCTTTTCTTGGTATGTTAAAAACAAAACCTCAGGAAATATTTGTTATATGAATACATGAACTGGGAGAGGAGATTTGAAGGTTGCTTTGTTTCACTTTATTTTATTTCGTTGACTCTGTTCATCTAATTTCCCCTCATCTCTAAACATGATGAATGCTTTTATATGCATAGGTCCAAGTCCCATTAACTCTCTTAATACAGCAGTCTGTGATGATCTAGAAGTCTCTTATCTTCTCTGCTTATATCTCAGATATTCCGTAACTAGAAAATATGTAAAACTAAAAGCTCAACCACACAGTGCTCAATTTATTTTCCCTCTACTTCTCTGATACACTTAAACCATCCATACAACACTTCATTAAAGAAATCTGAATATCACAGAATGTAACATGTCCCACCTGATGTGAAGAGCTGACTCGCTGGAAAAGGCCCTGATGCTGGGAAAGATTGAGGGGCAGGAGGAGAAGGCAGTGACAGAAGAGGAGATGGTTGGATGGCATCATTGACTCAATGGACATGAATTTGAGCAAACTCCTGGAGATAGTGAAGGACAGGGAAGGCTGGCAGGCTGCAGTCCACGGGGTCGCAAAGAGTCGGACACAACTGAGACAGTTGAGCAACTGAACAACAAATGTGTCCCCTCCATCCTCACTTCTTCCTTCACTACTGTTTGCTCAGAGTTACAGTCTATGAATATTTTTTAAAGTGGAGAGGATGGAGAGTGGTACTATGCCTGTCATAAAAACACAGACCCAATACTGTCCCACAATGACTGTATGTGACCACATGTACCTATGTGAGTATGATTGTGCATATGCATGTGTGGTGTGAGGTTACTCATCTTTGCCGCTTATGTGTACATAGGAATCTGTGTGTGCTGTATTTACAGCATTTTCATGAACATTTGGAAAATAATATTAAAGACGCCATTTTCATTTTAATGCCCAAATATTTTTTCACTAGCTTCCTTCTGTAATTTTTTAACTGTAATTTTTTCATATATTGGAGTATAGCCAATTAATGGGGTTGTGATATTTTTAATGAAAATGATATCAAATAATACATTCAGTAATAAATCTAATATACACAGGAATCTAATCTGAATTTAAATGAAACTGAAGAGTCTATAATTTAGCTTTTTGGTATTTTCTTAATGACATAAAAGATACTCCTCTTTCCTATAGGCACCAACATAAAATAAAGCCCCCAAAATTTTACTGTATTTAAACAAAAAAAATATCCCCAATGAGATCCTGTTAGGTTTAATGATAGTATATTGGAAAATGATTTTTTTAAAAAAGGTATTTTGTACTAATTAAGTTGTTCAAAATGATTTGGCTGTTTAAATGAGATTATAAATTAAAGCTAATTGACAGAATATGACACTGTATAATCATTAAATATAGTTATAATTTGATTGGCATTTAACCCCAGAATAGTGTTTTGTGGGCAATCTGAGGAAACCTTATAAAATAATTTTTAAAATATGACACTGTATAATCATTAAATATAGTTATAATTTGATTGGCATTTAACCCCAGAATAGTGTTTTGTGGGCAATCTGAGGAAACCTTATAAAATAATTTTTAAATAGAAATTGACGTATATGATGTGGAAAAAAAAAGTATAAAATAATAAGGACACAGTTGACCAGTTTGGATTGCTACTTAAAATCCTCATCCTCTCTTCTCTTCTTCTAGCACGCGCCAAAAGAGCAGACTGCCAATGTCTAATGCAGAGTCATTTTCATCTGCTTGTTTTATTTCTAATGCCAATTATCCTTAATTATTGAAAACTTTTTTTCAGTGTATAATGGATGCTGAAATGTTAGTATGCTCATTAAACGGAAACTTTAGATAGAGCAATAGATTCTGATAAGCACTGGTTTGTTATGGCACTGAAATTTCAAGTTATTCCTTACTCTATTAACTTCAAATTCATATTCCACAAAACATTTACTCAGAATTAATATCTATTATTTTGCCAAAGAGCCATCACCAAATTACTTAAATGATAAAAATACAGGAATAATGTAAATTGGCATCCATGAAGGACAATTGGACCCAGAAGGTACAATTTGCTCTCGTGTGAAAGCAGGAGACCTTTAGATGGAAGCAAAATCCTTCATATATTGCTACTTAAACCTCTGTGAGTGCTCCCTTATTGTAGAAGTGTGTCCTGTCCATATCCTAACAAACTGGTGTCAGCTGATAAAAAGCTATGATAAACGATAAATCCATACACAGAGCATCTTGAAGGTCAAGAATTTTACATTGTAGATATGAATATACACATTTGGCTCCATTTCACTGAGAATCCAGTTGTTTCCAGAATTCCCTCTTCTGGTTAATATTAGCAACAACAGAAGTGAAAGAGACATTCTTCATTAGATTTGAAGACCAAGGGCATGTGTATCTCTATGGTGTGCTAAGCCGCTTTAGTCGTGTGTGAGTTTTTGCGACCCCATGGACCATAGCTTGCTAGGCTCCTCTGTCCATGGGATTTTCCAGGCAAGAATACTGGGAGGGTTGCCATGCGCTCCTTCAGGGCATCTTCCCAATCCAGGTATTGAACCCCTGTCTCTTATGTCTCCTGCACTGGCAGGCAGATTCTTAACACTAGCGCCACCTGGGAAGCCCATCTCTAAGGTAATGAGCAACAATTTTTCTTCTGCCAACCATTCCCAGTATCATGGTGGGCAGTGATGGAAGACAACTGCACTATATCCTTATGTGTTCAAGTTGTCAACTCAAGTTCCAGTTTATCTTTATTCTTCTGCCCATTCAGCTTGCTTCCCCAGCTGCCAATCCAGCTGACCTATAGTGACTTCAGGCTAAATACTAGATGCAGAAACACCAGCTTGCAGTGGGTGCTCACATGTAACATATACTCCATTCCAACATCTCCAAAGTCTTGCTAACCCATTCTAGCATTAACCATTTTGAAAGCACTATCTAAGAAAAATTAACTTAAAAGCAAAATATCCCAAATATCATATGATAAATCACATAAGTCAAGTATGGGTGAGACTCTAGGTATACTTAATCTGGGGCAAAATTTCCCTCCATCTGGGTAACTGCCATCTCCCTGTGTTCAAATTTCCTTTTTCTTATAAGGACACCAGTTATACTGGATTAGGGCTTAACCTTATTAACTCATCTTTACTTGAATATATCTGCAAGATCTTCTTTCCAAATAAAATAATTTACAGGCACTGTGGGTTAGGATTTCAACATGTCTTCTGTGGGGGGGCGTGGATAAGACATAATTTAACTCATAAAAATGCTATAGTAAACAAGCAAATAAAAACAATTCAACTTAAATTAAGATATACCTAGATTCTAGTACCTTTCTGTTCCCACTTTTGTTATTCCATCCTGTGTAAAGTGTGGTGGATGTTTTCTACCGATTCTATCATTTTATAGACCTCTGTATCAACAATGCCTTAAGAATATATTGTTCTATAGAAAGACAGAATAACAAAGACAGCAAAAATAAGTGAACTATGAGTTCAAGTCTAGAACACATTTTGACCTAATCATGTGGTTTCCCCTCAATACATATAAAGTTTTCTATTTCTTCTTTTGCTTTTATCCAAATTTTCTTCTTTTATTCAAAATAAAATCTTTAAGAAATGAGATCTGTAAGTATCTTCAATTTGAATTAAACACAGATCTTCTGCAGAATGCCTACCACCTCGAATGCCCACCACCTCTTTGACTGGGCAAATCAACCCAGACAACAGATATGTCTGTTTAAAAATGCATTTTTAAGCAAAAATCAGAATAAATTGATTTATCTGGTTACTTTTAGATTTCACAGGACCTTTAAAGATGTTAATAAGTGCTACCAATGACTGTTATGTTTATCTTCTTCTCAGATGCACTAATTCCCCAAAGGGGCAGGGGGGAGTTTTGTAGGTTGGAAGTGGGAGGGCAGAAATTCATTTCCCTCTCTTAAACATTAGGTTTTAAATTTTTCAGAATTTAATTTATAAATTATCCTGTAATACATGCAGCTCAATTTTGAGATAGCCAAGTTTTATGTCTTCATTTTACTCACCACTTTGTTCTTTTCTTTCTTTTCACACAGTTTTCCTTGAACACCTCCAAGTGTCTCAGCCTTGTGTCCTGCTGAGCTAACACTTTATCCCAAGTTTGTCTCATTAATAGTTTCCTTTCAGCCTTCAGATTTTTTTCATTGTGAGGATGCACACAAAGGCTTAGTAAATTAACTCAATCATTTAACAAATTTGTTCTTATAACTATTATGTGCTAGCACTGTCCTCAGTGATTATAAAATTAGAAATTCATTTTTGGACACGTGCTATAAGCATTTATAAATGCTAACAAATGTACAAAAATGAATAGCTCTTTCATGTCAAGTTTTTTTCTTTTCTTATTTTTTATTAAATATTTCTTCTTCTAGAAAGTAATTAAGCTTTGCCTTTTTCAAATAAGCTTCTACATCAGACTGGTATCTTAATAATACCTCTGATAATTAATCAAAGCTATTCTGACTTCAGAGGATTTACAAATAAGAGTATGATGTGAGAAATTTTACCTGGAATATTTTATCAAAATGTGAAACCAAATAAAACAATTTTAGTGCATTTTCAATTCCTATCTGATGTCTAACTGGAAAATACAAAATTAATTCTGATTTTAAGTAGCACACTGTCAAAGTGTTATTTAAGGAGATAGATGTCCCAAGAGAGACTGTTCTTAGAGTAATTTTAGCCTCACCTTGAAAAGTTCAGAAAACCGCATTTTCCCCCTATGGTATTTAAATATTAGGTTTTGAAATTAAAAAGGGTCTGATAATAGGGAATCAAACATTCAGAATTTCATTCTTTTAAAAGGAGTGTTCTACTAATCCTTGTGACTTGACTAGCAATAAAAATCCTACCTTTTCACCTTCAAAAGCCCTGAATGGTTTAAGTATTTTATATTTAATCTCTGTGTAAATTTTCTCCAGTCTCAGGTCACTTAGGATAATATAAGGAGACTGTGTCAGAGGGTTGTTGTCCCTATTAATCAAGAGTTGATGAAAATACTAATATCTCAGTGGCAGAAAGCTGACAGTTTCTTTTACTAAATGTTTGGAAATGATGGTTACATTTTTTCATTATAAACTAAATCATCACTTATATTCAAAATTACATCTCTAATTCTTTTCATAATTCTGTCATTGACTTTAGAAAACTGTTTTTATTGTTTTTAGATATGCTATTCATTGATTGAATACACAATTGAAAAAATTAAGCATTGCTGCTCTCCACCGATTATTGTGATGTCAGACATTGAGCCAATAGTTATATTTTCACATATATTGAGATACAGAGATTATAATACAAATCAGATTTTTTTTTCATTTTGAACACTTGATATACATTTATTAAATATATCAATTCCTTTTTCTAAGATTGACTGTTTTTATATTGCTTTATAGCTAGTTCTCAGAATATGTTCTTATAGTCCCACAGTTTTCAATTTCAAACCATTGTATTTGACCTTGCACTACTTATTTTTGACTATTCCATGCTAGTACTTTATTTGAATCCAGACTCATTGAGCATCTTGTCCTCTTTAATTTGAACTCTTTGACCATTTATTTATTCCCAAAAGTTGAGTAAACACTGTGAATCCAACAATTTGCTCATTTTTTAGAAAATGCAAAATACATGAAAAGACTACAACTGACTTAAGTAGTTATATCTTGCTTGTAAAATGGAGTTTTGCTTGAAAATTTCTGATCTGAAATATGACATCAGAAGTAGACATAACCGTATAATTATCTTAAAGATTAACATACAATTGGCATTTGAAGATTTGAAAAGCTTAGGCTAATAAAATTAGCAAGAACAATGATTCCTGCAAATGTTTGTTCTTATTTTTTAAAGGTAATAATACATTTCAAAATGGAAAGTGAAGACAATGAGAATAGTGGAAGATGATCAGGAAAATTTTCCTCTGTGGGGCATGATTTTAAAGAATAATAGGGTAAAAAATAACATAATGATGAATTAATTGCAATATAGTGACAGAGCTAAATTACAGAGAATTCTGAATGATCAAATGAATCATTTGGACTTAGTCTGCTTTTTGAGGGGAAAATAATACCTCTCGTTATCTGTCATCTACTTATTTGATTCTGTTCTTTGTTTACATAAAAAGTCATAAATATTTAATGTAAAATGTTTCATTGAAATGCATGTAAATAATTATTGGCCTTGGTGAAATCAATGAAAAATAGTATAAACCCATGACTGATATTTAAAATTAAACAAAAGATAAATTGAAGAAATACCTGATGTCATAGGCCAGGAGACAGCAAACTTTTTCTGTGAAAGGTCAAATATTAATAGTAAATACTTTAGCCTTTAAAGGACAGTCTCTGTCTTTACTAGTCAACTGCCTTTGTTGCATGACTACAGCTATATAAATGAATCAATATTATTGTATTCTATAAAACTTGATTAAAAAGTGGCAAGTATGATATGGCCTGTGGACCACAGTCTGCACGCCCATATTTCTTGTAGGTAAAAAGATTATGCATTTTTGGAACACCACTGTTCATTAAGCACAAGGAGAACAAAAGCTACTCCAGAAATCTCTACTTTAAAAGGATTTAGTAGTTCTTACAGATCTCAAGGACAACCTCTCAAGCTCCACGGCATTTAAATTGAATGGGATTGAAATTTTACTCATTAAACAATGATTAAACTAGAAGAACTATGAATTGGCCTGGAAATAGAATTTACTTAGAAAAAGATCTAGTCTTTCTATTGATTGAATAAGAAGACACGGGTGGGACGGTATGCTATTTCCCAAACCAGGGTGTTGAGAGGGCATTCTACTTAAACGGACCAGGTATCTTGTGATTGACGACAGATGTGGTGAAAAAAAAAAAACCACATGTTACTTAAAGCTAATGAATATTCTTTAAGTACAAGAATGTGAAAAATTAAAAAAATTAAAAAAATTCTAAATGTTTAAATTAGGCACAGCTCCATTTAGTGGTATATTTTAAACACAAGTTCAACACTAAACTCAAAAGACAATGATGTGAATCGATGATCTATTGCTACGATCACGGTCAGTAAATCATCCAAAGCTCAGCGCTTCATACCAGCAAGTGTTCATTTAGTTCGCAAGATTATATCGATAGTTTAACCATTTAGTCTGGGCTCATCTGGATTTACTCATATGTCAGCTGATCAGCTATAGATTGACCTTACAATGGATGACTGGGTAGATTTGTCTCTCTAATTTTCTCATTATTTAACAGGCTATCGCTGGAATGCTCTCATGGTAAATGCAGAGGAACACAAAAACAAGTAGAAAGGCAAAGTGACATATTTGGATGTAGGAAAGGTTAAAGAAATAAAGCCCTTGATACAGTTGCTTTATCCATCTAGTGTATTTCCAAAGGTAGATGCATAATTTGCAATTTCTGCAAATATTACAGTCAAAGTTCCATGCGTAGCTTCAACTTCTGGGAGTCAATCTCTGAAATAATAAGAAAATAATACTTTTCTGACCTGAACTGAAGACTGACTATAAAAATAAAAGTAGTGAAATGACTTACGGTGAGAGTGATAATTATAAGTGATGGCTAGAAATAAGGAAATGCATTTTAGGCATTCAACTTGATATTTTAAAGCAAACATATTTTTCATTTAGAATAAGGATTCTGTGGAGATTCAGTGATCTCCACGTTTGTTCTGGTACTCAATACATACACTAAATGACTTCTTATGAAAAAGTTTTGCATGTTATCAGTTCATTGGTGACTTCTGATAAAAAACAAACATGCTAATGATGTTTCAGTAATTCTATTAATTATTAGCTTATATACAGAAAAATCCATGATTCCTTTTTTTTTAAATGATAGTAAGATTATAATTTAATTTTGTATTCTATCCATCATCATCTTGGTTTAAGGTTCATTGTTAACGTTAAAGAAAGTCGAGAAGGAAACCGGTGGTATGTTTGAATGCTACTGGAAAAATCAACACAGTGTGCCAAATGCATTCACGTTTATATTTGATATGCTATGGTGACAGCTAGAACAATCTGGTTTTGTCGGTAGAGCTAGCACATATGATTAAAGCACACGTGGGATAAATTTTCATGATGCTGTATAGGGTTTTAGCCTTGCATCTGTTATTAAAGTCATTAGAATTGGAATTGCTAAAGCCTTTCGTTACTCTTTGACAGTTTACTCCATATGAAGCATATAAAAGAAGCAACACACTGTTACTATTCTCTTTTTCAATTAAGTAGTTCAAACGTGGGTTACATTTCAGCCTTGAAGATGACAGATCCTATTCTTCAGGTAACAGCATTCCAATTTGACTCATTATACAGAAACAGGCACATACACACTCTGCAGATTCAAAATTATATGCCTTCAGAAATAAAACTTTTTTATGTAAATGTCCAATTTATAGATAGTCATTCGAGAATTCCTAACAACTCGCAATGCTTCCACTAGAATCAGAAGCACTTAACATTTGAATTCAAATTATGTTCTTTATATACTTTGTTTTAAAAATGTCCGGTGTAGATCAAATTTTAAATGAGTAATAGAATATTTAACAATGAAATTGCTTCTCTCATTCAAATGCTAATAGTAATTGGGCATATTACTTTCTTTTCAGGGTCTAAATTACATCCTGAGAATACATGAGCTATTTTGGTTTAGTAAGGTGTCTGTTATTTCATTAACCTTATGTTTTGTTACATTATTTAGAATCTGACAGAGCTGCACTCTGCTCTCTTTCTACGTGATCTCAACCATTTGAGGCTTCAGTTTGCTCATCAGTGAAATGGCAATCTCATTGTTTATAGTGAGAATTAAAGGAATAGTTACACAAACACTTCACCTTATGTCTATCACAGAGCTAGCACTCAATGCAAAGTGATTAATATTAATATGCTTGTCAAGTATAATTTACTATTATTATCATAGGTAATTCTAAAATTCATGTAACCCCTGTTCACCTGAAATTTGAAGGACCTGATTGATACTGAGAAGAGGAGGACAAAAGAGGGAATTGTGAGAGATATGTTTTCCTGGATTATAGTACACCTTATTCCATGTGACCTAAACCACAGGAGTAACTAAACAGGTTTAGAGAATTTGCAAAATCTGATGCTGTGTATCAGTATAATGTTTTAGCAGAATTTAAGATGTGAAGAGCTTTTCTAAGTGGTTTACATAATATGTCCATACACAGTAGGGAAATTGTTACATTTCAGGACAAATTTTCAGTTCAGTTCAGTTGCTCAGTTGTGTCCAACTCTTTGCGACCCCATGGACTGTAGCATGCCAGGCTTCCCTGTCCATCAGCAACTCCTAGAACTTGCTCAACATATCCATCAAGTTGGTGATGCCACCCAACCATCTCATCCTCTGCCACCTTCTTCTCCTCCTGCCTTCAATCTTTCCCAGCATCATGGTCTATTCAAATGAGTCAGTTCTTCACATCAGATGGCCAAAGTATTTGCAGTTTCAGCTTCAGCATCAGTCCTTCCAATGAATATTCAGGACTGATCTCCTTTAGGATGGACTGGTTGGATCTCCTCGCAGTCCAAGGGACTCTCAAGAGTCTTCTCCAACACCACAGTTTAAAAGCAACAATTCTTTGGCACTCAGCTTTCTTTATAGTCCATCTCTCACATCCATACATGACTACTAAAAAAACCATAGCTTTGACTAGACAGAACTTTGTTGGCAAAGTAATGTCTCTGCTTTTTAATATGCTATCTAGGTTGGTCATAGCTTTTTTTTCCAAGAAGAACGTGTTTTTTAATTTCATGGCTGCAGTCACCATATACAGTGGTTTTGGAGCCCAAGAAAATAAAGTCTCTCACTGTTTCCATTGTGTCCCCATCTATTTGCCATGACCATGAATAGAACATGGATAATCACAAACATGAAAAAGCGCTTTAGGGAAAGCAAGTAATCCAGTCGGGCCATAAGGGTTACTATCACCTGAAGTGTCTGATTTAAATCCCTATGCAATGTGCCTCATTTATAATTTGACTGCTCAGATACCTCACCAGCCTCATCTTTGGCTGAGCCTCCATTCACTATGCAAATAATTCAGTTGCTATTCTGGTTATGTATATCCATTTATCCTTTTTAATGGCCATTTTCTGTTTTTTCACCTGGCAAAGAGAGATAGTGAGGGACAGGGAGGCCTGGCGTGCTGCAGTCCATGGGGTCGAAAAAAAAGTCAGACAACTTAGCGACTGAACAACAGCAACAAAATAGAGGAGATTCTTAAAAGTCTCAGCTCAAATCTCATCTCATTTTAAGGTATTTTTCTGCATATAATGCAAGAAACAGTAACCACTGAAGCTGCAGCTTTAGTACTTTGGCCACCTGATGTGAAGAACTGACTCACTGGAAAAGACGCTGATGCTGGGAAAGACTGAAGGCAAAAGGAGAAGGGGACAGCAGAGAACAAGATAGTGAGATGACATCACCAACTCAACAGACAAGAATTTGAGCAAACAGTGGGAAATAGTGACAGAGAAGGCTGGTGGACTATAGTCTACGGGGTCACAAAGAGTCAGACACAACTTAGTGACTGAACAACAACAGCTTCCTTATGTCTTCCATTTTGACCCAAACACAAAACTCAAAGCACCTGAAACATTTTTTTCACATATAATTAATTTATAAATCTCTCTCCACATTCAGGTTCTCTGAGATAATGATTTTTGCCATAATGTGCATGCTAACTTCCAAGGTGAAAAAAAAATTATTAATGAATGATGATTTCCCAATGAATGTCTTCCTAATTTCATGACTGAGGAATAGTTCAGCTGAAAGTTTTATTAGCTGCAGTTGTCTAAGAGATATGAGGAGTGCAGGCAAATTACCATAACCCGACCAGGTCATTTAGGTTGAGGGCATTTGATGAGGCTAGGTACTGACTGCAAATAAAGTAGTGTATCTTAAAGATAACAAGCACAGCTTTGATTGTCATATAGCCATGCTGCTCTAAGGAGTTAAGGCATAAATCATGTTTAATAATTACTAATTTAATTGAGTTAAACACTGGAACATTCATTTGTCTCAGTGAGATCAGGGGAGGTCAGATCCCTGGATTTTACTGTAGACAGACTGCTGGCATTTAATTTATTTCAACTAATATTTACTTATCATACATTCCATGCCAAGCAACTAGTGCTTTGTAATCATGGACTTTCTTCCCTGAAGAAAGAGTTCCTATCCCATACAAAAGATACCCTAAGGAGAAATGATCATAGCAATTATCTTTCACCTTCAGGCATTTTTTCCTTTAAATAAGTTTTATTGATGTAGTCACATGCAAAAGAGTCCATGTATATAGAATGTACAGTTTAGTAAGTTTTGACAACTGTATACACACATGAAGTCATCATCATAATAAAAAATAATAAACATTTCTATTACTTCCAAAAGTTTCAATATACTCTGTTGTAATCCTGTCCTCCTGCCTCTCATTCCCCCATTTTATTCAGTGACTACTGACTTTTTGGCACCATAGATTAGTCTGCATTTTCTTTAGTTTTATATGAATGTGATCATGCTTTATGAAATTATTTTCACTCTGTCACTCAACATAAGAATTATGAGATTCATCCATGTTTTGAGCTGATTAACGTCCTGTCATGCATTTTACTTAAAAAAATGTTGTGAAACCTATAACATATTGCAATTTCTGTTTAAATAATCAAATATTTTTTAAAAAATTGAATAATAAGAACAATTATATATTTATCAATGTAGTAACATTTGAGGACTCTCTGTGCCATTGTATAGATCCAAATTCCTATTATGTGCCATTTCTGTTCTACTCAAAAAAGTTTTATAATACACATTGTAGTGTGAATCTTCTGGTGAAAAATTTTTTCAAAGTTTTTGTATCTAAAAAACAAAAGTATTTGTCCCTATATTTAAAATACATGTTAGTTGAGTATAGAATTCTATATTCACATCTTCTTTTCTGTCAGAACTTTAAAGTTATTGCCCCATTGTCTTCTTCATTGCATTATTTCAGATAACAAATGTGCTGTAATCCTTAAGTTTCTTTCTGGGAAGGTTATTTATCTTTTTTTTCTCTCTCTTTTGCTGTTTCTAAGATTTTTTTCTTTATGATTCATTTGGGTAATTGGATTATGAAATGCATTCTTGTGTTTTTATTCATGTTCCTTTTATTGAGCTTTTTGCATTGGTTTTCATCTAATTGAAAACTTTTTTAGATATTACTCCTTAAAATATGATTTCTGCTCTCTTCCTTTGGAGACTCCAATTACACATACTGAAATTGGGAAACCATTATCTGAAATGAGCCTATTCCACATTTAGGGTAGTTTCCTGATGTGTTCATGGCTGATCAGGATTCAGATGAATATAAAGGCCATCCTTATCATATTTGGAGTTCTCTGTGTGGCTCTCTCTTCTGTAGTTTTCTATCCTTCAAACTCTAGCCAGCTTTGTCTCTTCCGATTTTCAGTTTTATCAGTTTAGGAATCCGCTTGGCTCTACGTGTCTTCCCTGGTGGCTCAGCTGTTAAGAATCTGTCTGCAATGAGGGAGACCTGGATTCCATCCCCAGGCTGGGAGGATCCCCTGGAGAAGGGAATGGCTACCCACTCCAGTATTCTGGCCTGGAGAATTCCATGGACGCTATAATCCATGGGGCCACAAAGAGGCAGACACCACTGAGAGACTTTCACTTTCACACTTTTACTTTGGCTGTACATGATTTCCCTCTCACAAATCCATAACCTGTAAATATTCTCAAGGCCATCAACTGGATCAGTCACAGGATTCATCTAATTTCTCAGGAATTACTGTCCCTCAATGCCTGATGTCCATTGTGTTGAAAACCATTGTTCCAAATACTATGTATGCATATTTTGGTTGTTTAAGTATCTGGGGGGTGGATAAATCTAGCCCTTGTTACTCTATCTTGCCTGGAAGAGGAAGTCCAATCATAACTGTGAAACCAGCTCATCACATGTATACTTAAATATGGTAAGACCAGCTGTGGGCATATCAGTTCTGTTGTCAGTACCCATTCAAATATAATTGGTTTTAGGCAAACGTTGGTTTTACAATGATTTCTCACTTTCGTACTTTTAGAATGATTGACTAGTTCTCTCTCTCTCTCCTTTTTTTTCCGCCTTGACAATCTAAACACTCTTAAACTTTGTTTAAAATAGGCTCACCAGCTCTTTCTGGTCCTCTCTGTCTCAGATATTTTAGGTACTGGAGTACTTAGACACTCCTCTGTTTATATAGCAACCTAAGCATTTCCCCTGATTTCTTGGAAGAATATTAGCACACATCCATCCTATCATTCTCATTTTACAGATAAAGAGAGGAAAAAACAACAACTCAGAATCAATGGCTGGTTCACTCTATACTCTAAAGATACTAACTTTAAGGGATAATTGTTTTAATTTATTTGTCTTGTTGCTTTTTTATAATTACATTATGCTCAGTTTCCATTTGATAAGACACAGCTCGAAGAATTTGATTCTTTTGTCAAATGCTACACTCAAAATATCCAGAGTGGCACATAATTTGTCATGATGCTTTAAATATATTAAATAGAAAAATTCAAACATTCAAAGATAGAACCAATGTTCACCTTCAGCTGCTCATTTCTCATGTCCATAATCATTAACAAAATAGAATTTGAGATAGGTATAATATTATATTGTGCTAGACTCTGAGTGAGGATCTTGAGGCACCTAATTTCTTTTAGGTTCTGAGTATTATTGTTGCTCTTTGGACAAGAGATATGTCTATACCAAAATTCAACAAAGAAAATATTAAGGAAAAGTATTGTTTATTAAAAAAATACTATATCCCTTGTATAGATATCTATATAAAAGTTACAAATGATTTTATTTGCACGGGAAACCTGATATCCAGTAAATAGTTCTTGTATTTTACTAGTGAGAGGGTTTAGAATCATTATGTATTCAACAGATACGTATGGAATGTCTACCAGGTTCAAGAAACTGTGTTCGACATTAGAAAATTTAGGTAACCTAATAGAATGTGCTTGGTGCATAAGCAATTCCTAATCTTGAACCCATATTTAACTTGCGTAAAGGACCGCATGATAAATGCTTTAAACTTTGTGAGCAATGGAGTCTCTCTCAAATGCTTACCTCTGCCATTGTGACATGGAAGCAGCCAGAGATAGTATATAACAAAATGAGTTGACCATTTTCTAATAAAACATTTTTTAAAACAAAACAAAAGCAGATAAAGGGCTAGATTTGTCCCATAAGACACTGTTCGCTGAGTTGTGTACTTGCCCAAACTGAAACATGACAATTTTTAAGCAGATTTAAGGTACAAAACAACTCATGCAAATGTTTGATACCATCCCCACCAAGACCTATTCTAAGTAATTAAATGCTCTTTTTTTTGATGAGTTTATAAGAGCCAGTGAAATAATGTTTTAAGTTAAAACCCTTTCTCATGAAACTACTGTTGTTTTTTCTTTGAATTTCATCTTAAAACATTTATTTTTATATAGTAATCATCATACATGGCCTAATTAAAATGTAATATATATACATAGATTTATAGACATAAATATAGATATAGATATATAGATATCTCTATATAGACAGAGATAGATATGGATATAGATAGGCACATTTAGATAGATACATTTCCTAGACAAGAACCCAATTCGGATATGACACAGGTAAAAATTATAAAAATACAAAAACTGCTTTAGAAGTAGTTAAAATTTTTAAAAATTTTTAAAAATGTTTGAGAGCTCTGTTTAAAAGCCACTCCACCCACTGCTACATATAAAAGTTCTTCACTGCTGTATCTTGCCCCTAACCTGACTTTAATTTCTGTTTGTGCTTGAAAATTCTAAAAGTAATTTGAGAAAATGGTTCAGCATTATGGATGATTTTAATTACCCTAAAATAATTTCTAAATAAAAATCTACCTCCAAGATTTTGTTAAATTTTTCTTTAATTCCACTACATTTGAAAGATTAAAGGGTTTACTAGCATGTTTTCTTTTAAAAATTATCGAGGCTCAATTTCTTGGACTAAACCTCACAGAAATGTCAAACTATGTATTCACACTTCCTCAAGATCTTAGTGTTATTTCTTCCAAATTTCTTTTTCTTTTTTCTCTTAGCCTTAATGAGGTAGTAACAGAATATTAGAGCACTGACATAGTTCTATAAACTATGCAATTCTAATTGGAAGACTTAAGTTTAACTGGAAGAAAAAATATATATAAGAAAATATATGTAAGTTGAAAACAACTAAAATTTGGAAAATTATCTAGGAATGTATAACATCTTACTTGGCAATTAAAATTTAGAAAAGAAAGTGTTAAAGTAGGTGCTGAAAGTAGACATAATAATATGGAATTTTTAGAAAACCATACTTAAATTATGAAGAAGACATGAGCTAGTTAACTATATA
The DNA here is from genome assembly GCF_019320065.1 of Cervus canadensis. Classification (NCBI taxonomy): domain Eukaryota; kingdom Metazoa; phylum Chordata; class Mammalia; order Artiodactyla; family Cervidae; genus Cervus; species Cervus canadensis. The sequence continues at coordinate 42,273,291 of NC_057408.1, read as the reverse complement.
TAACAACATTTCTGTGTGTAGGCTTGGAAGGGTTGGTACTGAGAAATGAATATTTTTTGTTTAGTTGCCAAGTCATGTCTGACTCTTTTGTGACCCCATGGACTGCAGCTACCAGCCGACAGCTGTCCATGGGATTTCCCAACCATGAATACTGGAGTGGGTTTCCATTTTCTTCTCCAGGGGATCTTCCCAACCCTGATATTGAACCCGTGTCTCCTGCATTGGCAGGTGGATTCTTAACCACTGAATCACTAGGGAAGTCCAAGAAATGGACATATTCATGATATTAGGTAAGTCTGGTTGTTGTTATTTACTTGCTAAGTTATGTCCAACTCTTTGTGATTCCATGGACTGTAGCCTGACAGGCTCCTCTGTCTGGAATTCTTCAGGCAAGAATACTGGAGTGGGTTGCCATTTCCTTCTCCAAGGGATCTTCCTGACCCTTAAGTAAATCTTACTAATATGCATTTGATAAATTGATGCTTTTCATGAAATTATGAAGAATTTATTTAGAACATAGGAATTTAAGACAATCTTAAGCTAGAACATGAGCCTGTGTGGGGCTGTATTAATGCCCTTTGGCTACTTTAACAAATTACACAAATGTAGTGGATTAACACATCATAATTTCATTTTCCTATAATTCTGTAGTAATAAAAGTCTGACCAAGGTCTCACTGGATTAAAATCAAAGTGTTGGCACTACTGTGTTCTTTGTGGAGGCTGTAAAGGATGATACATTTAAGTGCCCCCATTCCTTGCTTCCTGGCCTCTTTCTTTGTTTTCAAAGGCAGTAACATTACATCTCTCTGGTATTTCTTCCATAGTCAACATTTCTCTCTAACTCTCTCAGCTGCTCTCTTTCACTTTTAAGGACCCTGTGATTACATTGGGTTTTCCTGGAGGTCTATGATAATCTCTTTACTTTAAGGTCAGGTGATATATTCCATCTGAGAAATGGAGTTTTTCCTGCCGTATCAGTGGACAAAGGATATCATAATCATCAGCAATTGCAGCCACCACTGATAGATAGTGGGCTGGTGAGCTCTAAGGGAACTCTGGATGGGAAAGAATATCTGCCATCTAGAAGCCACTCCCTATGATGAGCCTTGAGGAAACTCAGGGTGTGAAAACACAGGATACTGGCCCCATATAGCTGAGGTGCATATCTAAGGAACTGATTTCAGTGAGCCCAGACTCTTGCATTTTCCCATATATAGAAAAGCACTAAATTCCTTGAAATATACATATCTGGTTTTCTTTAATTAACAAGAATCTGACTTTCAAACTACCTGCCCTTAGTCACAAAATTCCTGTATATCTTTGCTCCCCCCACCGTCTTGCCTCCTCATAGAAGTTCTCTCAGGGTTGCTTGAGATGCTGCCTCCCAGACTTGAAGTGTTAAACATTCCTGCCAATTAAAACTTAACTCTCAAAAAAAAAAAAAAAAAAAGAGGTCAGGTGATTAATTCCTTTAATTTACATTTGCCTTATAACATAACATATTCACAGCCTAGAATTAGAATATAGACATGTTTGGGGAAGCAATATACTACCATAGCGGAGGAGGGAGCTGTAAAAGCAGCTGAGGAATGGGCTGAAGAATAAAGGTAGTTTTTGCTGCCAGAGGATATGACATTTTGAGTTCCACATAAGATAAGGGTGGGAAGAGCAAAGATTGGTTGATAAAGCAACAAAGAAAATCAGATAATTGACACAACACTTGAGAAGATTACCCAAGTGGAATCTGGGCACAAATGGAGAAACTGAGTTTTAATTAGAGCAGATAAACTTCTTTCATATTACAAAAAAAAAAAAGACAGAGGGAATCTGGCATAGCAATTCAGAGCATGGACTGAAGCTATGTCACTTTCTATCCTGCAACTATGACTTAGTTTTTCATCTATAAAATGGTTAAAAAAATAGTACACATGCCATGGGTTTGTTGTAATTAGATATGCATAGGTCAATGCATCAAGTAGAACCCAAAGTAAGCATGATATAAAGTACTCAACAACAAATGTTGGTAGTTTTTATTACTGTTTCTCACAAGTAGTAAGTCAAATACACTAGGCTAGTACCATTGAATATCAGGCAACTTTGTATTTGAGTTTAGTATCCAGGAATTAAAAAATCCTATCACTATATTTTATCATTGTTGACCATCATTTAGCTGTTGAGGTATAGATGCTGAATAGGTGGATGGCCTACAGAGTCTGCATTTTTTTTCTTTTCCACCTGAAATTCTTTCAATGGAAGAATTTTCATAATCCTGACAGAGTTAGTATTCTGAGGTCCAATTTGTTTATTCTAAAGACTTGTTCTACATCTATTCATGAATAGTTAAACAGTAAAGGTGGAAATACATAGCGTTCCATGCCAGATGCTCTACTATTTGGTGTTACCTTACCTCTTAGATTATCTGTCCTCTTGAGTTCCTGTTATACCCTGGGATACTCATAATTCTCTGAAGACACACTATTAATACCTTCATGTCTAGGTAGAGAGATATTTTGATATATATGCAGCTGTCCCACAATAGTCTGTTGCCAAATTCTATTCTAATTTTGGACTCAAAAGTTAATTTCTGCATAATAACTTCAACAAACAAAAAGTAAGAATCTCTCCAGATTCATAGCATTTATTTGTGCATGTAATATGCATTTTCGTCTTCTTTGTTGTTTATAATTAGTTCTACTTGACTATTCTTTCACGCCAAACATGGATAATGCCTATATCATTTTTTATCCCCAACTCTGGCTGCCATAATGCCTTATACAAAGTAGAGACTAAATAATTTGCCTTTCAGTTGAATATTCAAATTACATAAGTATACTGTAGCCTCTATGTCTTTTCTTTCCTTTTTATGCAATATATGATTAATAATAATTACTATTATTATAAGTAAAAAAACCCAAAAGTGGTTGTAAAATTTAAAAATTGTGCAGACTGATTATTTTCATAGCTCTGCCAGTCAAATTCCAAGCAAAATAATTGCTTCCCCTGGGTCTCCAGTAACCCAGAGAATGTAATGTATATAATAATAATATATTTCAATAATGATTCAGAAACAACATAAGTGAGGAAATGGTGGTTTGGGTTTACATTCTAAGATTAAAGAGAGCTATAAATAATTAGTCACACTGGATAAAATTTATATTTTTTACAAAATCAATCATAAACTGTTCAAATTATTGCTTTTAAGCCTGACCACACCAGATTTTTCTGATATAATTTTATATATATCTTCAGGGCTCTCCTGGTAGCTAGGAGACCCTGGTTCAATTCCTGAGTCAGGAAAATCCACTGGAGAAGGGGTAGACTACCCACTCCAGTATTCTTGGGCTTCCCTGGTGGCTCAGCTGGTAAAGAATACACCTCCAATGTGGGAGACCTGGGTTCGATCCCTGGGTTGGGAAGATCCCATGGAGAATGGAAAGACTACCCACTCCAATATTCTGGCCTGGAGAATCCCAAGGACTATAGAGTCCATGGTGTCGCAGAGTAGGACATGACTGAGCCACTTTCACTTTAGAATGTGTACAAGAGTTTACTGGGAAAGGAAATGTTTCTCATTGATATAGTCTATGGCTATTTTGAATAGTGCTTCAGTAAGCATGAGACTGCAGGTATCACTTCATAATCCTAACTCCAGACAGAAGTCACAGAAGAGGAAGGTAGAATGACGGTTACCAGTGGCTAGTGGGAGGAGGAAATGGGGAGCTGTTGTTCAACATGTATAAAGTTCCAGTTATACAAGAGGGAAAAGTTCTAGAGAGCTGCTCTACAACATAGTGCCTATCATAAACAAGTGTTATTGTTTAGTTGCTAAGTCATGTCTAACTCTTTTTGTGACCTCAGACCTCATGAACTATAGCCTGCCAGGCATCTCTGTCTATGGAATTTCCCAGGCAAGAATACTGGAGTGGGTTGCCATTTCCTTCTCCAGGAGATCTTCCCAACCCAGCTATCAAACTTGTGTCTCCTGCATTGGCAGGATTCTTTACCACTGAGTCACTAGGGAAGCCCCATAGTAGACAATACTGCATTGTAAACAGAAAAATTTTCTGAGAGTAGCTTAAGCGTTCTTAGCATAAAAAAGGTGGAGGGCAGGAGGAAACTTTTAAAGATGATGGATATGTTTACTACCTTGATTGCGGTGACAGTTTCACTGCTGTGTGCATATGTTCAAACCCATCAAATTAAACAGTAAGTATATGCAGTTTTTGTATTATACTTCATTAAAGCTGTTAAAAATAAAATATAGCAATAATTAATGCTAACCAGATTAAAATAATAAAATGCCAATAAGAAGAGAAATATGAAAATAAAATGTTTTGGGAAAAGAGACACAAGTAGTAAGAATTTAAAGAATATTAATATCTTTGAATTTCAGGTAGAAATTAAATGCACCTACCACAGCCTCTCTTTAAAATATAACTCTTTGTTATATTGGTCTTAATGCTGTTCTTAATGTTCCAGTTTTCTAGATAGTATTGGGTGTGCTTTTCTTCTAAATTTAAGAACAATACATATATATTTATATAATTTAATAATAAAAATACTTTACGAATTTTGATCCATCAGTGGCTGGTGAGACATACATGTGACTTAGTGTCAGAGTAATGCTCTCAAAATTCTAGAAAATTTGGCCTCTCTTTTATAATTAGTTACAAAGAAGCAGTTTAATTTCTTATATAATACTAAGGTATTGCTTTTTATCAATAAATGAAGCACTAATGCTTCTCATGGAACTGTCAAACCTGGGTCACACTGGTGTAAATAATATTAGTCACTGTACACTAAACTTTTTGATTTATGTAACTGAAAGTCACTGAAATTTCTCCCACACAATTTATATTTTAATATGTTCTCAGTGCCTCTAAGAATCAAGAAACATCCCAAAGTGTTCTTTGAAAATAAATGGCATCTTAGCTATATATCTCATAAAAAATTAAATTTTAAAAAACCTTTATAATTTCAGGTAACAGCTTGTATTATTTTTAGTTTTAAAGTACATCTAATATTTTTACTAACTTTCTGATAATTTAGATAATAAAATATAATTCTGAAAAGAAAGTGATAGAGAAAGAAAAAGTAATAAGAAACCAATTCTAGAGAATCCAAGATGAAAACTAGGACAAATATTCAGCTTTCCTATTATTAACTATGTAAACTCTAAAATCATAACTGGACATATGGAGAATTTTTACAAAAAAGACAAGTTTTGATGACCTATAGGAGAAAATTCCTCAATGAGAATGAATGCAGACTAAAATAAGACTATATTTTCATAAGTCTTCCACCTACATTCAGTCATTTATTTGAATTGTCATTAGCTGAAAATTAGCATTCATTTTCAATTCTAACTAAGGCTCCTGGAAACAACTATTCTAGATGAAAATTTACATTTGTGGAAAAACAAATGGAATGTGTAATAATGATGGTATTAACACAGAGATTCAATGCTAGAAAACAAGAACAACTTTGTGATATAGTTGGCATGCCTAACCAGAAATCAGAGCTAAGTCCCACCTCTGCCACTTAAAAGAACCTTCACCGGCCTGAGCTTGAGTGTCCCCAGCTGCAATGTGGGCCTTTGATCCCCTAATAAGGCGATCAAAAGCTCAAGTGAGACTAAGTACATAAGAAATCGAGACTTGGGAATAAATGCTGCCTCTGGCTCCTGGTTTTTTGTTGTTGTTTGCTTGTTTATTGTTTTATTTCTCCAAGTTCTTTAAATAGACATTTGTGAACTAGAGTAGGTTCCCCAACCTTCTAAGAACTAATTAGGCCCTTCTGCAGTTAAAACTCTTTTATGTACACTTTGTTCCTTAAGATTAATAGACTTGACTCACTAGCAGATCAGATTATTGTTTATTGAAAGTGAAAGTGTTAGTTGCTCAGTCATATCTGACTCTTTGTGACCCCATGGACTGTAGCCGGCCAGGATCCTTTGTCCATGGAATTCTCCAGGCAAGAATAGTGGAGTGTGTTGCCATTCCCTTATCCAGGGGATCTTCTCAACCCAGGGATTGAATCTGGGTCTCCTGCAGTGCATGCAGATTCCTTACTATCTGAGCCACCAGGGAAGCTCATTGTTTATTGACACTAGAGACAAATCTTACTGACAAAATGTCTGGAAACAGGTTTAATACTCTCTGGCTATTCAGTTCTGTTCAGTCGCTCAGTCATGTCTGACTCTTTGTGACCCCATGAACCACAGCATGCCAGGCCTCCCTGTCCATCACCAACTCCCGGAGTTCACCCAAACCCATGTCCATTGAGTCGGTGATGCCATCCAACCATCTCATCCTCTGTTGTCTCCTTCTCCTCTTGCCCTCAAGCTTTATTTTAAAGTCACCACTATGGATATTTTTGAGGTTTTTGCTTTTATATTAAACTAGATGTTTTCTAGTTTCTTGCATTTACATTAAATAATTGTGTGTTTCTGGTGTTTGTGTACATTTGTGCTTTTTATGTGCACTTTCTAATTTTTCAGGTAAAAATTTTATACACATGAATAATTTGACTGGTACTTTTATAGTCTGAACTTTCAGTTTTGTATTGCTATGGTTAATCATATAAATTAAAATGATCTCATTGAATATATAGATATAACAATTAGTCCTTTCAGCTTATCACTTTCAATAAAATACAATTTATAATGTATCTTTTTTTCTCCATCCGGTAATATCTTTTTTAAAACTCAAGGTCAATTTATTTAAAAACATAAACCTCTGGAATCCTTTTAGTTTCATACTAATGATTCTTTCCTTCCTACTATAAACATCCCATATGTTAATACAAAAAATACTGTAATCTTTAGCTCATTTTTTCTTGGTCAGTGATATTTGGATACCTCACGAGGGTAAAAAAATTAGAGGTACTTCTCTCTAATTGTGATAGAATATTTTTCTCTATATTTTACAACTTGCACAATGATGATTATTTCTCTAGTGAACACTGAACAAACAATTCAAATATTACATTAGCCCTAATTTAAATTCAAATATTAGAATTTTATACAAATCATGACTCTTTTGAAGGGACATTGTGTTTTTGAGTCACATTTAGTATATATCTTTTTCCCTTTTCAAGATTCCTTGAGGCCTCTGAAAACAGGGATAAAAGGACATGATCTGGATGATTCAAATAATAAATAACTATGATATTGATTTTAATTTCCTAAAAAATTCTAAATAAATTTAATAAAGCCTCTGTTACAAGGTCATGGAAAAGTGTAAATCCTTTGACATGCATTATCACATATCTGTTATCCAATTAAACAGGTTTGCCAATGATGACGTGTGGAAAAAAAAGTGACCAGAAAATGAGAATAAAATATGTTACAAATATGTTACATACTAGCTTTTAAAACTTTGTAAAATTACCTAAAATCAGTTTTTCTTCATATTTAAAATGTGACTAAAATAATCACATCAATATTGTTGAAAGAATTAAATGTAATAACCATAAAATCCCTAAGCACAGTGATGGTGATATAGTGTCTCTATGAAATACTTTCTCACATTAGTCTTTATAGAGGCTAGCTTTTGGGTCTTTTTTGTGTCCTTAGAAGGATATTAAGTCCAGGTAAATGGCTACGTTTTCTTTCCTTCATGTATTGTTCCAAATCCCAATGTGGTTCCCTAAAGAATGATGAAAAAATTCAAGGTGGGTCCACATAACCTAGGACATCTAAGCACCGAAGTGATACAGTCTAAGCCTCTACATATAGCCTAAGCCCCTCCTTTACTTCTGACCTTAGACACACAACAGAACAGGTAAAGAGGTTAAGAAGGGTTTCATCTTAACCACATTCTTTAAAATAGTTCCTCTTCACTGTCTCTAAAATATATTTTGACACAACAGGTGTTAACACTCTGATGAGAAAACATGAGAGAAAAGACAGCGGCGACTGAATAACTGACTCAGTGTTCAGAAAATAACTGTGTATAGAAGGCAGTTAGAGCAGCAAAGAAGTCTTCATATATATATATATATATATATCTCAACTGACAGCTGACGCCCAGCCTCAACACCATCCGACATAAATGAACATTACTGGATCTTCAAAATTATTCAACTATAAACTTGCTACATAAAATTAGGCAATTTGTTGTTTAATTCAGCCCTTGAAATTAACAAAAAATTCCTCAATGTACACAAATCTACAGACCCTTCTGTAAAGGGAAATATATAAAATTAAATAAAAAGATTATCACAAGTCTAAAATACATCATTTAGGCTAAAATTGAGAAACTGTCCAAAAAATGAAATGTAGAGTTCCTAGATGGCAAAGAATGTGTCATTTATTTTTGTTTCCCTGGAATTTCTAAGAGTTCCACAGCTAATATTAGTAAATAAATAAATAAAGTAAATTAGTAAAAAAAGAAATAAATTTAATAAATAAAGCTATGCTTTAATGCAATGTTTTACTCATTTTGCACTGTTAGGCAAATAGATTTTACCTCCTTGATTCTGTTCATGAAAATCATTTTCACAAACATTGAAACAATTTGAAGTATGTCTACAAGCAAATATTCCACTGGGATGGGAACTCAATAACCCTCCAAAACTCAAAATTCCATTGTAAATTATAACTTAGCCAAGTATTCTTTTTTAAATAATTGATTTTTTTTAGGAGTATTTGGTTTTATCTCTGTGAGTTACACTTTAGAAATGCTGTCTGTAAAGGGTATTTCAATAACTGGTGATATAAAAATATAAAAAACAATGCTTTTTTACTAAAACTGAGCTTAGTAACATATTTCAAATTTGTTTATTCACTTATAATATTAAACAAAATATTTAATTTCAATAAGATAATAAATTACATTTAATACTCTAAATCATTTTATACAATTAAAAAAGAAATCTAGTGATAAGAGAATATAGATTCAGCTGGGTTACACATCAGCTTCAGCAAATAATGATTGCCACATAAAATCTCTTCCATGGAAAATAAATTGGGCTATTTAGAAGAGTTTATTCCTTTAGACATGTTAGTAACTTTCTAATCTTTTTATATTTCCAAGTTAAAATCTAAAATTGCTATCAAAGAATATGACTTATAAATTATTAAAAATATCTGCTATTAAAAAAGGAAAACTATATTTTAACTAGAGTGATACCATTCACATATCTTACATGATCTATACATGTCTTTGGCCATATGACTTGCAAGCCTAGAGACAGAAAACTTACTTTCAAATTACTAAGTACCATTGAATTACTGTGGGATTTTTCCAAATTTCATTTCTGAGAATTAGTTTGTAAAATTAACATTTTCATGTCTGTCATACCTACCTTACTGTTAAAATAAGGTGTAATGTGAAATAACACTAATGTATTTTAACCTGTTAATTGTTACACAAATTATACTTACACTATCACAAATAGCAATAATTATGTATTTACTAAGTTTACTGGAAGAGGTCAGTTTTCATTCCAATTCCAAAGAAAGGCAATGCCAAAGAATGCTCAAATTATAGCACAATTGCACTCATCTCACACACTAATAAAATAATGCTCAAAATTCTCCAAGCCAGGCTTCAGCAGTACGTGAACTGTGAACTTCCAGATGTTCAAGCTGGACTTAGAAAAGGCAGAGGAACCAGAGATCAAATTGCAACATCCAATGGCTCATAAAAAGCAAGAGAATTCCAGAAAAGCATCTACTTCTGCTTTATTGACTAAGTCAAAGCCTTAGACTGTGTGGATCACAACAAACTGGAAAATTCTAAAAGAGATGAGAATACCAGACCACCTGACCTGCCTCTTGAGAAACCTGTATGCAGGTCAGGAAGCAACAGTTAGAACTGGACATGGAACAACAGACCGGTTCCAAATTGGGAAAGGAGTACGTCAAGGCTGTATATTGTCACCCTGCCTGTTTAACTTACATGCAGAGTACATCATGAGAAACGCTGGGCTGGATGAAGCACAAGCTGGAATCAAGATTTCTGGGAGAAATATCAATAACCTCAGATATGCAGATGACACCACCCTTATGGCAGAGAGTGAAGAGGAACTAAAAAGCCTCTTGATGAAAGTGAAAGAGGAGAGTGAAAAAGTTGGCTTAAAACTCAACATTCAGAAAACTAAGATCATGGCATCTGGTCCCATCACTTTAAGGCAAATAGATGGGGAAGCAGTGGATACGATAGGAAATTTTATTTTTGGGGGCTCCAAAATCACTGCAAATGGTGACTGCGACCATGAAATTAAAAGATGCTTGCTTCTTGGAAGAAAAGTTATGACCAATCTAGACAGCATATTAAAAAGCAGAGACATTACTTTGCCAACAAAGGTCCATCTAGTCAAAGCTACAGTTTTTTCCAGCAGTCATGCATGGATGTGAGAGTTGGACTATAAAGAAAGCTGAGAAAAAAAAAAAGAAAGAAAGAAATCTGAGTGCCGAAGAATTGATGCTTTTGAACTGTGGTGTTGGAGAGGAGTCTTGAGACGTCCCCTGGACTGCAAGGAGATCCAACCAGTCCATCCTAAAGGATATCAATCCTGAATATTCATTGGAAGGACTGATGCTGAAGCTGAAACTCCAATATGTTGGCCACCTGAGGTGAAGCACTGACTCATTTGAAAAGACCCTGATGCAGGGAAAGACTGAAGGCGGGAGGAGAAGGGGACGACAGAGGATGAGATGGTTGGATGGCATCACCGACTCAGTGGACATGAGTTTCAGTAAACTCCGGGAGTTGGTGATGGACAGGGAGGCCTGGCGTGCTGCAGTCCATGGGTCACAAAGAGTAGGACACAACTGAGTTACTGAACTGAGCTGAAGTTTTCATTCAGTATAATGAATAAATATATTTCATTTTCAATAAATATATTGAAATATAACAATGTAGATAGAATTACTATGACACAGTCACAATAGCAGAGGACTAAAATCATTTATACAAATATAACTATGCCAACTAGTTTTTAGTAAGTCTTATTATCCTCAGTGTCATCGACAATAAAATAGGGATACCTCTTACAGTATTACAGTGGAAAGAAAGGAAAAATAGTATAAAATACTTGGTTCATGGTGAGAACTGAGAGCATGTTATTAAGTTAGCAATTTGTGGTATAGGTAATTCATATAGGTCTATAACATTGAAAATAATATGGCCATTTGTTATAAAACAAGCATTAATTTCTTTGTAATTCATGGGAGAATTGACAGAAAAGTAACAAAATTCTTGTGAAAATGTTTCTAAAATTAGCAAGATGATTTCAAAGCAATTTAAGAAAATAGGGAAATGTTTTGTAAAAATGATTTAATACAATTTGCTTTAACAGTTGTGCCCAGAATCTCATTTTACTGAGAATATCTAGAGTCTTTTTTTTTTAAATTACAATCTAACTCCTCATATAACAATCCTTTGGCATAATTTTATTTGGAAGTGTTAGGAGTTATGAGTTAATTTATCAGCCTGTAGATGCATGGATATAATAACCCACAGGTCATACAATCAATAATATTTACTGAGCAGGGGAGGGGTCCATTAAACCAATAGTATGCTCCAAATTCAGGCCCTTTGCAAGTTTTCTCCCCTCTGCCTTAATCAATCTTCTTTGAAATATTCACTCGTCCATTCTCATAATAAAATTGATCTCTGCTCAAATGTCACCTCACCAGAGAGGTTCTATTTCATTATCTAATAGTATCTGTATCTATTCATAAACTCATCCATGTTTTCTTCATAGAACTTACCGAATAGATATTACATTTTATTTTTTTAGAGTCCTTTTAGGTTCACAACAAAACTGAGCAAAAGGTACAGAGATTTCCAATATACTTCCTATCCCTTCATCTGCATAGCCATCCCCATTATTAACATTCCCCACCACTGTGGAACATTTGCTACTATTGATGAACCTACATTAACACAACATAAGCACACAAATTCCACAGGTTAATTATAATTCACTAATGATGCTGTATATTCTGTGAGCACAGACAAATGTATAATAACATGTATCCAACATTATAGTATCACACAGAATACTTTCACTACTCTAAAAAACCTGTCTTCTGCCTACACATCCCTACTAGCATCAGGCAACCAATGAACTTTTTACTATTTTCATAGTTTTGCCTTTTCCAGAGTGTCATATATTAATAGTTGAAATCATACAGTGTTTTACACCGTTTGGTCTACTGTAACAAAATGTTACAACCTGAGTGGTTTATATAGATAACAAAACCTTTTTTTCACAATCCTGGAGGCTGCAGAGGATTTTCTGAAGATTTATCTTAGGGAGGGTAAATTACTTTCCAAAATTATAGAACTAATAGGTTTCAAAGCTAAGAAATGTAGACATATGTGTTGAGTTCATTAGATTTCACTATATAATTTTGCCTACAAAATCACTTTCAATAGCTTGTGACATTACTGTGGAGACAGCTATATAAATTAGATACATTATTGAAAAAGATGTGATTTGAAACTTTGACATAAAGAAAAAAAAACACTAAGGCATATTAAGATAAAATTGCTTAAAGGAGTAATAAATGGAAAATCTTAAAAGTAGACCAAACACAATGAAATTACATGTAGTGTCACAAAGATAAGAAGGAGAGTAGGCTTTTAGTGAGACATTTTGCAAGCTAGAAGACAATTCAGTGAAATCTTTAAAGGACTAAAAGAAAAAGGTTGTTAAACTAGAATTTTGTGCATAGATAATTAAAGCTTTTTTTTAGACAAACAAAAGCTGATAGAATTTATCTCCATCAGACATGCAATATAAGAAATGTTAAAGAAATGTATTCAGAACATAATAATTAAAGTGAAAATATTCTATATTTATTTTAAAAATATCTATAAGAGATAATTGTGACTTCTGAGGAGCTGAATTCAAAGGCAATGGTCTAGGTGCCACCTCCTGATTTATCCTCCAAACACAAAATACTAGAAGGGAGAAAGGATTTGACAAAATTTGACATAGCATTCATTTAAAAAACCACTTTAAACTAGAAAATAAGGGGAAATCCTTTAGCCAGATAAAATGCATCTGTGAAAACCTATAGCTACCATTTTTCTTAATGATGAAGCACTACACTCATTCTCCCCAGATTAGAAAAAAGGCAAGGATTCCATTCTACTCACTAGTATTCAACATTCAGTGGAACTCACAGCTACACAATAAGAATGTAAAACAAAATGCTTGTTAAGCTTTTCAATTTCACATAAAATCCTCCTACTATTTATTCATCTATATATTTGACCCTTCTCCATTTATTTAGATATTTTTAAATTTCTCATCAATAGTTTGCATCTGGAAGTACAAAAGGACCTAGAATGAATAAAACATTTTTGAAAAATCTAGTACAAATTTGGAGAATACACATATCTTAAAACTTATTGTATGTGAGAAGCTGTTGTTTTTCAGTCACTCAGTCATGTCTGAATCTTTGCAACCCCATGGACTGCAGCACACCAGGGTTCGCTGTCCTTCACTATCTCCTGGAGCTTACTCAAACCCATGTCCACTGTGTTGGTGATGCCATCCAACCGTCTCATCCTTTGTCACCCCCTTCTAATCCTGCCCTCAATCTTTCCCAGCATCAAGATATTTTCCAGTAAGTCAACTCTTCACATCAGGTGGACAAAGGATTAGAACTTCAGATACAACATCAGTCCTTCCAATGAATATCCAGGGTTGATTTCCTTTAGGATTGACTGGCTTGATCTTCCTTGCTATCCAAGGAACTCTCAAGAGTCTTCCCCAGCACCACATTTCAAAAGCATCAATCCTTCAGTGCTCAGCCTTCTTTATGGTCCAACTCTCACATCCATACATGACTACTGGAAAAACCATAGCTTTGACTATATGGACCTTTGTTGGTGATGTGACATCTCTGCTTTTTAATATGCTGTCTAAGTTTGTCATAACTTTCCTTCCAAGGAGTATGGAATGAGGACATTTACGGAGTGATGAAAATACACTTTGCCTTGATTTTGGTACAGGGTGCATGTCTCCAGACATTTCTCAAAACTCATCTGACTGCACAGCTAGAAGGAATAAATTTAATTGTGTGTAAATGATCCCTTTATAAACCTGAATGACTAAAGGTAAAAATAAACTTTAAAAGATAAGCCATAGAAGCACCAATCAAACCTAAGAGACTATATCAATATGAGATAGTGATAACATGGACTTTGGAAATGGAATACAAGCAGGTACAAAGAGGATAATTTTATAATGATAAAGCAGTCATTTCAAGAGAATCAAAAAAGGAAAGAAGACAGTGAAAATTCTAAATAAATATGCACATAACAGAGTTTTAGAAAACAAGAAGCAAAATCTGTCTGAACTGAAAGGAGAAATAATTATAGCTAGGAATATCAAGGCCCTTTCTCAGATAAATGTCTTTGGTAGAACTAAACAGACTAACAATCAGTAAGGATATACAAGACCGTAAGAGCACAATAAAGCAAACTGACCTAATTGACAGTCTACATAACAAGAGGAGAATACACATCATCTTCAACTCACAAGAACATCAAGATAGAAGTGATTAAAAAAGATACAGGTGATTTTTTAAAATTTTCTAACAACTGGGAGAAGATTCTACAAGCATCTTTTTTTTCATGATTCATAACTTAATTAAATATTATCATAAAATATATTCTGTAACTTTGAATATTTTAGAAATTCAGTGAAATTTATTATATGATCCAGCATTTCCTCTACTTTGGTGATCACGCTGTATACTTAAGAAGAACATATATTTTGCTGTTTGGCATTAGATGGTGTTGATCAAGCCTCTATATCTTTTTCTAATTTTTTCTAGTGGTCCTGAGTGGCTTCTCAAAAATCTTCATCTTATGTCTGTGGTTTTGCCTATTAGTCTCTTAATTTGGTCAGTTTTCTATCTTTATTGAAGATATTTTTACTAGTTACAGAATTCTATGTTGACTATTTTCCCAGGAATTAAATATAATGTCTATTGCTTTCTAGTCTCCATTGTTTTCTGACAAGATGTAAGAGTGTGTGTGTGTGTGTGTGTGTGTATATAGAACTCTAGGAGATAGTGGAGGACAGAAGAGCCTAGCACGCTGCAGTTGTTCCTGGGGTCACAAAAAGTCAGATGTGACAAATGACTTAGTGACTGAACAACAACAAAGTATGTATAAATATTTTAATATATCACTCTTCTTCTTTATACAAATTATCCTTTTTTCTCTAGTTGTTTTCATTACTTGACTCTCTATTTTTGATGTTAGTCACCTATATGTGACTTAGTTTTTATTTAGGATTTGAGAATGTCTTAGGATTCACTCAGATTCTTGATTTGCAAGTAAATGCTTTTCACTAAATCTAGGAAATTTGCAAAATTCTTTTTTCAAATGATTTCATCCACCCCTTTTCTCTTTCTACTTCTAGAATGCACAATAAAAATAGACCTCTTTGCACACCTTTAGTCTCTGAAACACTTCTAATTTTTTTTTAAATCCTTTGTCATTCTTTTCCTCTAATAAAATTATTTTACTATTTGATGTTCCAGTACATTGACATTTTCTTCTTTGATCTAGTAAACTGATGAGTGCAATTTTTCTTTCCAGATACTGATTTTATTTCATAGAATTATCACTTAGTTCTTGTTCTTATAGTTTCCATTTTAATCCACAAATTATTCATTTCTTTACTCATTATTTCCTGTAGATTAGGTATAAGGTTTGCTGTTTGTGGGTATCATAATTGTAGAGAATTCAAATCTATTATTTCCTTTCAATAGTGTTGATGTTTGATCTAGATGGCAGAGATTCTATTCAGTTAAATCCTAACCTCTATTACCCCTCTGGTGAGCCAGAACTGAAACTTCTACTTTTTCATTTTAGATTTCCAGATGTTACTTTTTTTTCTCTTCTGGGAAATTTGAAGTGTCCTCCATGTAGGTGTAGTTCAGTGACCAGACAAGGATTGCAGAGCATATATGCAGATTTTGGAGCACTTTGTTTGTTCATATTATACAGCAAGGACTCTATTTTCTCTCAGGCAAAAAGACTTATAAAGGCAAATCTAAATCAGTACCTTCATTTTTCCAGTGACCACTTTCCTTCAAATTCTGCCTTTCTGTGTTACTCTTTAAATTATTCTTTAACTTTCAAGCAGCTATTGTTCTGTAATTTTCCAGAGTTTACATTGGTTGTCTGTGGGTGGGTTAATCAGATCCCCTATTCCATCACTACTGAACTGGATTCATACTACAGCAGCTTTGAGTAAGAAACTTAAAATGTTTTAGGCTTTTTAAGTGTAGATTAAATAATGATGGGATACAGTTTGCTCAATTGAACATTTTCTAAAGAAAGACTACCTTGGAGCATGCTGCTATTTGTCAGTAAAATTTTAATAAAATTTTTATAGCATTTTACTCTCTGGATGTCACTAATATCCACTAAGCATTCAGGCAGGTTTAAACATCTCTACCGCAGGAAAAAAAGTATAAGTTTAGCATTAAGCATTATACTTTTAGCATTAAAAGCCAAAACAGTTGTGCTATAGAGTCTTCCCGATGGATTTTTGAAAATGTAACTATAATAGAATTCTGTGATGTGCAATATAATGAGCTAGAATTAGTATATACCATTTAACTAATATTTACCAGGATTCATCAAGATTGCTGGGAAAAACATCAATAACTTCAAATATACAGATGACACCACCCTTATGGCAGAAAGTGAAGAACTAAAGAGCCTCTTGATGAAAGTGAAAGAGGAGAGTGAAAAGTTGGCTTAAAGCTCAACATTCAGAAAACTAACTAAGATCATGGCATTTGGTCCCATCATTTCATGGCAAATAGACTGGCAAACAGTGGAAACAGTGTCAGACTTTATTTTTGGGGGGCTCCAAAATCACTGCAGAGTGCAGCCATGAAATTAAGACGCTTGCTCCTTAGAAGAAAAGTTATGACCAACCTAAACAGCTTATTAAAAAGCAGAGAAATTATTTTGCCAACAAAGGCCTGTCTTGTCAAAGCTATGGTTTTTCCAAGTAGTCATGTATGGATGTGAGAGCTGAGCACTGAAGAATTGATGCTTTGAACTGTGGTGTTGGAGAAGACTCTTGAGAGTCCCTTGGACTGAAGGGAGATCCAACCAGTCCATCCTAAAGGAAATCAGTCCTGAATATTCATTTGGAAGGACTGATGCTGAAGCTGAAACTCCAATACTTTGGCCATCTGATGCGAAGAACTGACTTATTTGAAAAGACCCTGATCCTGGGAAAGATTGAAGGCAGGAGGAGAAGGGGACGGCAGAGGATGAGATGGTTGGATGGCATCACCGACTCAGTGGACATGAGTTTGAGTAAACTCCGGGAGTTGGTGATGGACATGGAGGCCTGGCCTGTTGCAGTCCATGGAGTCGCAGAGACTCCGACACGACTAAGTGACTAAACTGAACTGAACTGAACCAGGATTCAAAATTTGGCCTTCAGAATGGAGGTCATGAATGGTGGGTAAGAGCATCTCGATTTATAGTGTTTAGATACAACTAGAAAATGAACAAAACACTGCAACTGGATGTAAATTGGTCAATAGATGTAGCTGGAACTCCTTTTGCGTGGTTTCACTGAGAAGCACAAAGGAAAAATGTATATAGATAGATGAAAAGTATGTGTCTGTAAAGTACAGCATGAGATATGTTCACACACATGTATGTTTATATAGATTATGTGTTTATTCATATACAAATTTTTATTTTATAGATAAGAAATACAGCATTTATTGAGGTCAACTATTTATCTCATGTGACAGAGTTTCTGGATAATGGAACCAGAATCTGAATCAAGGGACACCCACTTCTAGGTCTCATGAATTTTTGAGGCCATCTGCACCATGGAGTCTTGAGCAGAGTCTACACCCTTGAATATGAGCATCTCCTCTCAGGAAGGGCATGTGGAAACTCAAATATAACTGCTTTGAGTTTACAGATGGCAAATAGGTGAAAGAGAATATAGCATATGGTTCACGCTTGGTCCTACCAATTGAGAAAGCAGGATTCACACAGAGATGGCTAAAAGCAAACATTTTTAAAAGATATCTATTTTAATTTCTTGATGTGTCTAAGATTATAGACATACATTTAGCAATTTGAGAATTTTATGGATTATATTTGTGCTTTCAATCACTATATTTTGTTTAAAGTTTTTCTTCATTTCTTTTCAATCCCTTCATGAATTCAAATGCTATATTCCCACAAGAAGACCTTATTAGATAGTCCACCATAATTGGTATTGCTATTTTTAAGTGCTTAATAATATTGTTAGAAGAACTTACTTTATATTACATAAATATAGTCATTTATTATGTATATATTTTATGACCCATTAAGATGATAGAAAACAAGGGCTAACTCAAGTTAATTAATACATTAAACACTTAATAGGTACTCCTTCAATACTCTGAATTTTAATGATAAAATATTTTGTAGTAGTTTTATTCTATAAATTGGCTCACCCATTTAGGAGTCCAAAGTTTATAGATAAGCTCTAATTTTTTCTTACTTTTCACATTAAATGGAACAAAACATTGTCTCAAGTTATTTATGTTCCAAGGATATTGTTATAATGTGGCTCATACACAGATTTTAAAAGGCTATTGTGGAATAATGGATTTTCTTTCAAACATGTTCTTAAGGAACAGATTCAATAATATGACTGCAACCCATTAAATTCATATTGGGTCTCTTTTCTGACATACAGTCACTTTTCCCCATAATTTTATGTTACCATGTCTTCTCAGGTTTATATAATTGACTGCCTAAACTGCAGTATTTAGGAAAGTTTGTGCACTTGGCAACAGAGTATCTTAAGTTTCTAAGCTCATTTCATTTGTGACTTTTGAAAGCTAGCAGTCAAGTCATGTCTTTTCAGCCTAAGACTCCAAGGAATTACACAGCTAAAGAACTAAAAGAAAAAGTGAGTTGAAAAGAGTCAAAAGCAAGCTGGACTAGAAGGGGATACAAGCAGCATAGAAACAACAGAAAGCACAGCTTCAAAGGAGGAGATGTGGAATCTCATGGTACACACAGATATCAGAAGAAAAACAAAGGGGAACATTTTGGTATTCACCTAACCTTCAAAAGGAAGCCTCTAGAGAAACTGGGGTGAAAAAAAAGAATCTTAAGCAATTTTCACCTCTGAGATTGAATTTGTTGAAAAGATGTAGATTGTGATGAATAAAAACCTTCTTTCAGAATTTATTTTCATTCTCTACATGTGGAAATAATGCTTTATAAAAAGATAGGCTTGTCTCTTTGTTTTCCTGAAGGAAGCTGTGATTTTGAGGAGACTGCGGTAGGATATTTCAGGTCAGAAATAGAGGCAGTGTTTCATCAGTTATGCAAATACACACTGTCATAATGAGTTTCACTTAAAGCATACTTGACCAATATTGTGTTTCATCTTATACATAACAGACACAACTTTGTTTCATGAAGATAACTCCACCATAAGTCATTATTTTCATTGATTTTAATTAAGATTTATAAAAAAAAGTTTTGAGATATTCAAGCCAACCTTCATACCAAATCACCTTACCTGATAGATTTACAGATAATGCATTGAGATTGTCCTTCACTTTTTGAATGGTAAGGTAGCCTTCAGGTGTTGTCAGTAATATTGAGATTTAAAGTCAAAATGGATATTCTCATATAACTTTAATTTAAAATTTATTTATATAATTTTATGTAAACAGGGAATTGTGCAAATGAGTCTGAGTACCAAAAACACCCACTGGCAATAATATTGTTTAGGAATCAGATGGATAATGGGTTGTGCCTATGGACAGATGCACAATCATCTGTTTGATAAACTCACTTCTTTTAAGTGGAATGTTATTTGGTTTATAAATGCAGTGATCTATATATTTTTAAAGTCAAAAGTGAGTAAAAATAAAACAGATATATCTAAAATGCTGGTACTTCTTCCTGACAGTGGAATTTTTACTAGTGGAATATTTATAAAAACAATATTGGGGCATTTAAATACATTACATGAAGCTTTCTGAAATAAATCAATTAGTAGAAGAGCTAAAGCTATTTTTCTCTAAATAATTTTTCATGTGTTGGAGCCATCATGTTAATGAATGTTATATCTACCTCTTAGGTAGATATATATTTATATATTATACATATATTATCCTCATTCATCCTTAGAATTGTATTGGAATATATAGTGATATATATACCAGCCATCTGGGAAGCCCAAAGTAAGTTTTTTACATGTGCAATTATGGGGTAAACACAGGTTTTGACACACCTGACTTTAAATTTAAAGCACCCTTTCTCCAGCCCTCCACTCTTGTATTCCTTCTGACCCTCAGTCTATATCCCTTCCAAAGGCTCTGACTATGACCTTGGGGGTTCAGATTTCCTTCACTTTTGCCAGAGTTCTGTTCCCCAAGGTCTGACACTATCCTATGTGGAAAAGGACAAGTCTCCTCTTTGTTGGCACTTGTCTCAGGTCAAGTCAAAACTCAATATCTTCACAATCCCATAAGATTCATGGAATCCCATAAGATTCAATCCCAAACTTCAGTAGAACACTCCTTTGGGATTTTAACAGCTAGAAATTTAAAAAAAATTTTTTTAATGAGAAAACATTTAAGAGTCTAAGTTGCAAATGTTCTGGTGATACTTAGAATGGCATCTCCAGCATTGCAGGCAGATTCTTTACCAACTGAGCCAGGAGGGAAGCCCTGAGACACCTGTACATACATAATTAAATTTAGATTTCTTTCTCCTATTTATCTGTCTTGTGTCAATTTGATTATTAGAATAGCCAAAAGAACCATGAGGTTTCCCTCCCTGGCAATTGCTTTCCCTTTCCACAAATGACTTGTTACTCAAATTGGTAAAGATTTAGGGGCAAATGGCATGAAAACTATTAGCATAGAAATTCTCTCTAGTCATTACAAATCATAAGAATACTCACTCCACTAGCTTTTATTCTCTGTTTCAGCTCTTAGACATTATTTCTATTTTGAGTACAATAAAATTAATCACTTGATAGACTCAGTCATGCCAGGGCAATCAATAATTCCCATGAATCCCCTGAAGGTGTGGTATATGAAGATCTACAATACAAGGAGCAGGTAACATTTTCAGATTTTTAAAACATGTATCAAGAAAAGGAAATAATTTACAATGGCAACAATACTACATTATAGCCTTTAAAAGGCTCCCCAATCTCCTTCAGTCAATATAAAAATGCTTTCTTCTGTCTCCTTATTCTCTTCTCATTAGCATCTGCTAATCTTTGCATATGAATATCAAGATGAATTTAAAATGGTTTCTTACTACATTTTATTGTTTTCTGTTTTGTCTAATTAGTAATATTGCATGAAAGTTATTTCTTACTGTTTTGTTACTTTGTTTTAGATTAAGTAATGATTTGGGAGATAGAGAACATGAATTTCCTTAATAAAGCACTATTATGGGAGACTATTTTTTACTTTCTAATATCTATTTACCAAGGAACTTCTGGGAAAAAAAAGCATTTAATAGTTAATGACTATGCAATGTAGCAGACACTAACAGAACACACGAAAAATCTTATTAAAGCTTCATTTTGGAGAAAAGATACTTACCTAATATTTCCCACCATGAGCAGTTAAGTAGTTTTCACTGTCAGGAGGACTTGATCATTTCATCTTATCTAGCTGTTTATTCATCCCAGAAATTTCTTAAAGAAAAATAAAAAATGGCAATTATTTAAACCTTTAAGAAAGAACAGGACTTATACTAATTACTCATAAACATATAAAACAATGAAACATCTTAGTTTCACACATATATAATGAACTCTGTAGCAGACTACATTATTTCCTAACTTTTTTCTCCTTATCAGGAACTGGAATGGGGCTTCCCTGGTTGCTCAAATGGAAAGGACTCTTATACCATGTGGGTAAGATGAGTCTCTCTTTTAGACTGCTTTGTATTTCTCTGCATTATATTTGTTAATCCTGTACTCTTACCATTTTCTGCTAAATTGTCTGCCTTGGAAATGAATTTTTGAGTGGTGGTTAGTAAGGAGACCTGGTTTCATATCTTTGCTCAATCAAATTGTAGCTAAGTGATTTTGGGTTAAGTATTTAATCTCTCTTGGCTTCAGTGTATATCTCTCTTTGCTTTCTATGGTAAAGGATAAGAGAAAAATTAACTGCACTAATTACTTTTCCTTGCTAATGACAGGCTGCTTTTACCAAACCTCCAGGGTTTATCTACTTTCACAATATTTTCTGAAAGATACTGACTTCTTGCTTGTGTGCATCTCTACACATTTCCTTAGCCCTGTAGCTCTGTCTGTCTACATGTTGTAAGTTGTCTGTTATGCTCAAAGCACTTGGGGGTATTAAGGGGATGTATATGAAAGAGAAATCTAATCTGTGGAGGGACATCTACTTTATATGAAAATAGTCTGTGGTAGTGTACTACACTGGAAAACTCCCCCCTTTGAAAACGGTAATATACTGGACTTGATTACACTGGATACACTATGGGTAGAAACTCCTTACTTTTATTTATCAATATCAAAGGATCTGAGATATATATATATATATATATATATATATAAATCATAGTCCTTTAAACAATAATAGCATTTCTATTTTTTATGTTTTTACTGTATTATTTTTTTTGAATTTTTGAATTTTATTTATGATAGACAAATTGAATGTGAAAAAATTTGTAGTCAAAAGCGTACAAACGTTCAGTCATAAGATGAATAAGTTCTGGGGATTTAATGTACAGTTTGATGACTAGGGTTAATAATACTGCATTATGCAGCTGAAATTTATTAAGAGAGTAAATCTTAAGTGTTCTCACCCCACATGCTCATGTACACACACACACATACACACAAAGGTAAGACATGAGAGGATCAATGTGTTAATTGAGGTATTCATTTCACAATATGTACCTATACTGAACCATCGCATGTAGGTAGACCTTAAAAATGTTTTATAATCTAGACTGGATTATATGCTTCAGTGGGCTTTCACAAGTTTGGAAACTGACATCTTGATATAGACAAAGCAGATGCAGCAGTTGAGATGGTCCTTAATCAGCCAAAACAGAAAAAATAAAAAAGGATACAAATACCATATTACTGAGCACAAAAACCTTAAGGTACAAGACAGAAAGATTCAATACCAAATGAGAATCTGAAAGTCAAGGTTTGTGTTTCACCCCATAGAATAGATAAAATAGATTACAGAAAGTGGAAGAGTCAAAGAAATCAAGTAGATGGTACGGTATGATGCTGCAAAGCTACCAGATTCTACTATATCTAATTCCATCCTTCCCCATTATTGTGGAGTTGTGTGGATTTTGAATTAATATTGTCAGTTATAAAATAGCAATTGAAACACACTGATCATTGTGGGAAGTGACTTTTATATATGGCTCACTCTATTTAGAAACATACTTACACCCATGACTCAGTTCTATTTCATGGTGACAACCTTCAGCTCAAGTATAATCACTTCCTTCCCTCTATACAGAACATTTTCATGTTTTATGGAATGAATTTAGTGTGAAGAAGAATTATATACTTCACCAGGGAGGGATTTAAAAAATCCAGTGAGAAATAACCCAGCTGAGCCATGAGAGGAGTGTAACACCTAGCCCTTCACACATCCAAGGCCCCGACAAATTCAACTTACTTTTCAAGTGTCATCTTCTTACTAGGTAGCATTAAGCATGAACACATTTTAATATATGAGGCTCTGAGAGATAGCCTTGCTCTTTAACTTCTCCATAGGTTTCAGTGCACTATTTATGCAAAAGCTAGCTAGAAGTCACATTTTCTCTTATTATTTAAAGATTACCTTTTTCCTTATCTCTATTCTCATTGCAGTGTAACTCTTCACTTATAGTTCTCATCCCAAACACTGTATTTTTTCAATTATCTTCTGTCTTAATTTTGAAAAATTTATCAGTGTCCTCTATCAATGCTTTGTTTCACTAATAATATTTGATGCTTTAACTACAAAAAATGATTAAAATCTGACATTAATTAGAAGAGTGGCTAGCATTTAGTAAATATTTTTTAAATATTGAATACAAAAATAGGTGAGAGATTTGTTTAGGGTAACACGATTAATTTGTGGCTAACCAAAATTGTAAGCAAAGCCTCCATATTTTTGGACTTAACTACTTTCTACAGGGTAATAAAGTGATACTAAATAAATTAATTATTAAATTTAATCACTCTATAAAAATATGAGGAAATGCACTGAAAAACATCAGTGTCCTCAACAGGCCATCTAATTGTACTCTTAACTAAATTGTTATGGAACACACAGACATAGAACAATTTTTATTGTACTTTCTTTTCTTTTTGCATCAAACCACATTTCAACATGAAAGAAAACAACTTAGAAAAAAAAATTCATTGGTCAAACTCTTTCCATGAAATGTTTAATTTGACATTGAATTGCCATTAGAGTTTCGAAGGTCATTAAAGCAGTTCATATGTGTTGCCTTAAGAGTAGTTTGGGCCAGACTATTCTATGATATCATCTGTCACATATTGACCTTATTTATAACTGCAGAATCTTACAGCATTTTTCCTGAAGGAGGAAATTCATTTACTATGTCTCAATCCTGCAAACAGGGTAAAGCTACAAATTCTAAGAGCCCTCGTAAGTGGCAGTTTTGGATTGATTTTTTTTTTTTTTTTATGTTCAATTACCCCTTAAGTGAAGCTGAGCTGCCAAAACTTGCTTTTAGTTTTCGTCTTTTATCCTGGTTTATTCTTAATGCTTTGGAATTGATTTATAGAACATTTTGTGTTCTTGAAATAATTTTTTTAAACTATGCACTTGTATACTACAGAGTTTGAATACATACTTTCTGTTGACTGTATGAAAAAGATTTTAGAGTTAAAACGTGTGTCTTAATCTTCTCCCCTCCACTCTCCTAAAATGTACTTTCCTATCTACTATTTCCTAATTATCCCTGGTAATACACAAACATATAACTGGCTAAGGCTTTCATTTATTAATTTTACAAGAAAGATACATATACAGTTTCTGATCTTCTTCTTGCCTCTGGTATTTATGTGTTTCATCCATGCGAAACAGTCTTGGATACCTATATACACACATCGAAAACTAATAACAACTTTCCTCTCGTCCATCTAATCTCATTTATTTAAGCTGAGGCATTTATAAAGCTTATCTTGTCATCCATTCCTGAAATTTTATCAATTACTAATGTCAATCTGTTCACTGATGTTTGTATAACTACTACTTTATATATTTAGCTTGAATGACTTAAAGTTACTGAAGTTTCCATTTTCCTGAACTGGTGGGAACTCAACCTCAATTACCAAGTTAGATTCCCTGGCTGTATTCTTCTAGGATCACATTTGAATGAAGTAGGCTTTACAGACAGCCTAGGGTGGGTGGGGGGTAAGAGTTGTCTAATCTCTATTCTATTGTGGCTATCCTGACATCCCCACCAGGGAACAATTTCTCACTGAAGTTTTATCATTTTCTCAGATATTGTCAAGAGTGCTCTGTAGAGTTCCCAGTGTGTTAGGATCCACAAACTTGTGTATCTTCTCTGGTGACAGAATAACTAAGACGGTTTTGTTCCGTTTATTGCCTGTCTACAGTTAAATGATCTTAGTTTTCAGAGAACACAGTCAGAACTTATATAGTTTTTCTGGAAATACATAGTTTTTTGGTTGTTTGTTGTTTGTTTTTGTTTTTTGAGGGGAGGAGGAAGGGGGTCTCTTCTGTTTCTCTTGCTATTGTAAACTCTAATTTTTCCTGAGGCAGAGAATATGTTCGAGGATTTAAAGTGTTTTATGCCAGAAAGTGAGCAGTACTGCAGTGAGTAGAAATGAGTTGGGTCCTGGTTTAATGTCACAGCATAGGGACAAAAAATGCTGCCTACCATATCATATTGGTAAGCAAAAGATGTTGAAGCCTTCAAGTCATCAGCCAAGACAGTCACCCCCAACTTTGCACCCTGAGGGGATTCAGGATGAAGAAAAACAAGATCCTGGCCCTAGATTGTTAACCTGTATAGCAGAGGACTGATTTCAATAAGCCCAGACTCTTACATTTTCCCATATACATGATAGCTGAACAAAACTTAATTCTCAATTTTTAGACTGTGTATGTGTGTGTGTGAGTGTGTATGTGTGTTTCAGTTAACAAGTGGAATTAACTATTGTTAGAGCAACCTATTTCTCTGCTGATAACAATTATCAACTCAGAAATAACACAAAACCCCCTCCACAAAACCCCCAAAAATAAAAGAAGCAAACACACAAAAATTTAGAAGGCACTATCGAGGGACCCAAAGAAGTAGAATCTGAAGGGAATATGATCTTCATAGAAGGTGAAGATGATGAAGTGAGATCTGCATTCATCCACCTTCTTTTCTGAAGGCAGTTCCAGGGTGTTCGAGAGATGAAGCTCAAGTAGAAGTAGCTGTCACTTAAGGCTGAGGAGTCAGAGACCACAGTTTGAGCCTGCAAGAACTGAAAATATAAGCTACAAGGGTGGGAGTCCTAGGATGTGAATAGAAACATATCATATATCCTTGGTTGTCACCAGCCAGCATTTCTGCAAGAATGATTCCAAACAGTCCAGGGAAGTACTGAAGAGTTTTCATCATCTCTACCACTAGGAACACAGTGTTAAGAGGCTGTATTTCTGCCAAGTTAGAAGGACTCAGTAACACCTCAAACTTGTGATTAAAACTTAGCATTATTCCATTTTGAACATTAAGCAATCAATGTATAAGTCTGGTTTTAATCTTGTCTTTCTAACAGTTTACATATTCAAACTTTTAGATCTTTCCCTAATTCAATAGATAAGAATTGATATTCCAGCTCAGCTTGCTCTTTACATATAGTGAGGATAAGCATGTTTTCATATGTTCAAAGATAATTTGAAAAATTTAGACTACATTAAAACATAAAGATGTATGGAAAAATATTGAATTATTTTCTGTAAAATTTTGAAAACGATAGTAATGCTCGAACAATTGCAAAGTATTATAATCTCTCACAATTATGAAATTTATCAACATTAACATCAATGGTTGACTTTTTTATCATAAAATATAGAAAGCAAAAGAGAATGAAGTAACATTTTTAATGTGGTGGGAAAAAAAACAATAGACATAATAAAACTGCATTGATCTAAGCACACACACATCCATAATGCATGAAAAACTAGTGAACCTGAAGAAATTGTCAATAATACCAATATCAGTTTCTTGGTTTTCATATTTTACTATAAATACACGAGATACTTTCACTGGAGGAAACTAGGTGAAGAATACATGGAATGCCTCTATAAATTTTTCCAACATTGTCTGACTCTCTAACAATAAAAAGAGAACTTGAGAAAGTCTACATGTTAGAAACTAGAATTGCAGCTCATAAGGAAGGACAACGCTTATGGGAAATACTAAAAACCATCATCCATAACATCAAGATGATATTGTGGCAGTTTTTCTTCTTCCAAGAATAAAATTCAACACTTTGCTGAATATAAAGACTTCAGCATTTCTCTATAATGTATGACTGACAATTTCCAGTTTGTGATACAAGCTAACAGACATATGAAATTATAGGAAAATATGATCAACATCAAGGGATATATAGTCAATATAAACAGAACTAAAGTAAGCAGGTACTATAATTAGCAGAAAATACATTTAAAACCACAATGATGAATATGGTAGAGAATCTACAAGAAAAGATTGAAATGAAACATCAGATAGGATATATACATAAATAGTACGGAAACTTTTATGGAAGTGTACAATATAAATATTAGAAGTAAGAAATACAATCAAAAACACACACACATAGACACACAAACAGCCAAACCACACCTCAGTAAACTGGATTAACAACAGAGTGGAGACAGTAGAAAAAAGGGTCGATAGAATAAAGATAAGTCAACAGAATTGGCCCAAACTGAAAAGCACAGAGAAAGGAAAAGAAGTTTTGAAAAAAGTAAAATGTCTTAAAAAACTGTAGAATAGTTCAAGTAGGTTAACATATATATATATATTAAAGCTCCAGAAAAAGGAAACAATAGCAGGGCCCAAAATATTAAAAAAAAAAAAAACCAGTCTAATTTTTTTCTAAATTTAAGCAAAAATCCAATTACATATACAGAAATTAAAGCAAATGACAGTAGAATAAGTGCAAAGAAACAAACCTAGAATATCCAACTTAAAATGATGAAATTATGAGTTTCTTTAGACATACAAAAAGATGCATGCACCACAGTGTTCATTGCAGCACTATTTACAATAGCCAAGACATGGAAGCAATGTAAATTTCCAACATTAGATGAATGGATAAAGAAGATGTGGTACATATATACAATGGAATATTACTCAGTCATAAAAAAGAATGAAATAATGCCACTTGCAGCAACATGGGTGGACCTATAGATTGTCATACTGAATGAAGTAAGTCAGAAAGAAACCAACAAGAGAAAGAATAAACAATTTAGAATATATTTTTGTAATAAAGTATCACTAGACAATAAAAAGGAAGAGGCTGCAAAAAAAAAAAAAAAAAAAAAGCTGGGTAAATTCCAGAATCATTGTATTATATGAAAAAAGGAAAATGAGTACATTCTATTTGACTCCATTTATGGTGACTGCATTGGAGAAGGAAATGGCAACCCACTCCAGTGTTCTTGCCTAGAGAATCTCAGGGGCGGTGGAGCCTGGTGGGCTGCTGTCTATGGGGTCGCACAGAGTCGGACACGACTAAAGCGACTTAGCGGCAGCAGCAACATGGTGATTGCAGCCATGAAATTAAAAGATGCTTACTCCTTGGAAGGAAAGTTATGACCAACCTAGACAGCATATTAAAAAGCAGAGACATTACTTTGTCAACAAAGGTCCGCCTGGTCAAGGCTATGGTTTTTCCTGTGGTCATGTATGGATGTGAGAGTTGGACTATAAAGAAAGCTGAGAGCCAAAGAATTGATGCTTTTGAACTGTATTGTTGGAGAAGACTCTTGAGAGTCCCTTGGACTGTGAGGAGATCCAAACCTTCCATCCTAAAGGAGATCAGTCCTGGGTGTTCATTGGAACGACTGATGTTGAAGCTGAAACTCCAATACTTTGGCCACCTGATGCAAAGAGCTGACTCATTTGAAAAGACCCTGATGCTGGGAAAGATTGAGGGCAGGAGGAGAAGGGGACGACAGAGGGTGAGATGGTTGGATGGCATCACCAACACAAAGGACATTGGTTTGGATAGACTCCGGGAGTTGGTAATGGACAGGGAGGCCTGGTGTGCTGTGGTTCATGGGGTCGCAAAGAGTTATAACTGTTTGGTGTGGTTGTTACATACAAGTAGAGAGACTGGGAAGGGTAGATGGTATTTGTGGAGAGATGAAAACACTCTATATTTTGATTGGAGTTATATGGCCACATGGATATATACATTTTTCAAAAGTCATTAAGCTCTACACTTATAAAAATGTATTCTATTAGATGTATAAGACATCTCAATTAAAAAAAAAACAAAACTGAACTTGACCAAGCTGATTTAGTTGTAACTGGGCATTTGATGAATGGTTCTCAAGCCTCCCTATACATTATAATCACCTGGGTATTTTTTTAAAAACAACTAATGCATACAATTATCCTACCGTAAAACATAAACATTTTCTGTGATAAATCTTTGACATTTTTATTTCTTAAAATTTTCATACTGACTCTTACAAGCAACCAGTATTGAGATTCTTGAATGAGATAATTTCTAAAATATCTTCCAGCAATCAGTTTCAAGAGCTCTTACAATGAATGCCTGAAAATAAATTCCATAATTATGAGAAAAATATTAGTGTTCAATTGTTTGAGCATTCCTATCACTTTTCAATAATTTACAGAAAATAGTTTCCATATCTTTCTTTACATCTTTATGTTTTAATGTAGTCTTTTGCAAATAGCCCTTGAACATATGAAAACATGCTTATCCTCATTATACACAAAAAGCAAGCCAAGCAGAAATATCAATTCTCAAACATTGAATTAGGAAAAGATCTAAAAGTTTCAATACATAAACTGTTAGAAAGACAAGATTAAAAGAGACTCATACATTGTTTGGCTAATGTCCAAAATGGAATAATGCTATGTAAGTTAATTTCTCAGTATATTATTGAGTTACATTTGCACTTGCCAATTTTAGAAATCTAAGCAAATATCTTAACAAATACAAAACAATATATGCCAGGTGTTATTCATAATGGGCTTATTTTTAATATTAGCAATTTGGGAAATTACCCATCTATAAATGTGGGGTGACTAAATACACTAAGACATATCCACACTTGAAATTGCCTGTATTCCTAAAACAATGAATAAAATTTCTATGTACTCTTTTGGAATGATTTCCAGAATATATTGTTTCATGAAACTACCTAGAGCCAAAGTATCATACATAACATGTCACTTTTTAAAATCTTTGTGTCAATGTACACATGTATATGATATTTCAGTGGGCCAAGATAAGACAGGCATAGTTCATATTGGACATTTATAAACATACATATATTTCAATTGGACATGAATTTGAGCAAACTCTAGAAGATAGTGGAGGGCAGAGGAGTCTGGTGTGCTACAGTCCATGGGATCACAAAGAATAGCACACGACTTAGTGACTGAAAAACAACAACATATTTTAATATTATAATATAAATTGATATAATATTTATTACTATCTTACATTTATTAAATGCTCTGTGTATATGTGTACAGATGTATATATCTATATTCATAGTCACTCCAATATCTATCATACATAATATAGATAGATACATAATATATATCTCTCCCTGTATCTTTGTATATCTATACTGAAATTGACAAGATGAAATAACACTTTGGTAGTAGCACCTAAAATAAATGTTTCGATTTCACTAAAGGAAATTAGAAAATGCTTTGGAGAAAAGACTTATTCTATATAACTAGCAGGCATATTTTATTAGGACCGAAAGAAAAAAGAACATAAGTACCAAAAAAACTTTGGCAAGTATCAATGAGCTAGC
This sequence comes from Cervus canadensis, assembly GCF_019320065.1. Taxonomy (NCBI): domain Eukaryota; kingdom Metazoa; phylum Chordata; class Mammalia; order Artiodactyla; family Cervidae; genus Cervus; species Cervus canadensis. Next base: position 42,242,223 of record NC_057408.1, on the reverse strand, counting down.
TAAGATTCAGATTCTACTAGCTAAAGTTTTTGATCACCTAAATCAAAATGGAAAAAGATTGTAACTAATTGTAATATTTTGAATAAATAAAAAATCCTCTAAAAGATAGGATGTTGTTGTTGTTTAGTCACCCAGCCGTGTCCCTCCAGGCCTTCCTGTCATGCTGCAGTCCATGAATCACTTAAATGCTATCACTAGAGAGGTGGATATCAAAATAATCCACTGTGCTGAAAATTTGTAATAAAAAAGGATAAATTAAGCATTCATTTGTCGGAGAACATCTGTAAAGCACTCCCTTGTTAGTGAAAGAAATTAGTGTGTGTGTGTGTGTGTGTGTGTGATGGTTTTAGCAAGAGGGAATAGAATTTTTTGAGAAATATTTGGAATAATTATCATTCCATGCTTGATTTTTAATAACAATTTTGTTCAGTTAATTGTTGGGACATAGGATGATGACTTCTTTTGCCAAATCATTCCTGACCTTAAAATGATGGGCAAAATAGTTTCCTGTTAAAAGTATTGCAAACTAACCTCTGGAAAGCTTTTTTTCATGAGCAGAGCCATTTTCCCAGAAATGGTAATATGGTATTGATCTTCATTGTATTATAATTCTTAACTTTGTTTTCCACATGCATGAGTATTACTGACTTGCTAATGCAACGTTTAAAATAAATTTTAAAATGTGTACTAAGTGGTGAGACGGTAATACAACTCCAGGAAGATAATATAATATATTATTGAATATTTTAGATTCAACATTAATGCTAATGGTATTAATCCCAATCATTGTTTTTTAGTTTTTATTGAGAAAAATGTCTACTTTATACTCAAGAAATACTGTATTCTCATCACTGCCTCATGAAGAAGTTTGGGTTTCAAACTTTCACATTCAATGTGAACATCATGATATAGAATTGTATACATACAAACACTTTTAAAAAGCAGGAAAATAAACCAATCTGAAAATACACAATAAAGAATCATAGCATATTTCAGTCTTGAACTCCAAGTCTTTATAATAAAAAGAAAGATCTGATCTACTTTTAATTTTTTAAAATTTCATAATGAATATGCACTTTCTTTTCATTATCATTAATTTTATTAACTCCTTGCCTGAAGCATAAGTGACATAAAATTAACTACGCACATTTAAAGGCTGTTTTTTATACAAGAGCATACCTGTGAAACATCACCACAAAAAAGATATTGAACACTACCCACAACAGTTTCCTTGCATCCTACTGTATTCCCTCCTTCCTTATTATCCCTACACCAGCCCTCTCCTCAGGCAACTATTGATCTGCATTTTTTCACTATAGTTTGTAATCTCTTGTATTTAATATAAATAGAATCATACAGTATGTTCACTTTCCACTCTGACTAGTGGAAACAGGTATTTTTCTTTGATCTGTGTGTCATCCAGGCACTATTCATCTCTTTTCAAATAGTTCTTAAGCCTGCACCATATGCATGTATTGATCAGTAATTATGTGAATATTTGACAACACTTTTCTGCAGATATATGGTGTTCTCTTTCTCCTCTCCAGTTCTCTGTCCAGAAAATGTTAAACACCTTGGGTCTCCTCAGACTCCCAGTTCTACCTCTACAATCAGGAGTTTGCAGGACTTGCCTTTGTTGCCATCTCTGCTAACATCTCCAAAGAAGGAAGCTGGTTGTTCACAGGGCTGAACTCGTTTCCCATTTTCTAAGGGATACTCTATTTCATTGTCTAGCATCTAGCTCACTGAAAACCACTGCTTCAAATACACTGTTTTTGCTTGTTTTGGTTTTTATAAATTATAAACCGGAATATGTCCTCCCGTATGTACAATCTCTATTTTGTTGGGATATTTGAGATAACTATAATGAGAAGAACTTGAATGATGAGGTATTGAACACTCCCTTCTGCTAGCAATAATAGTCTTAGGTTGAAATTGATGACCAAATACATTAGACACAATAGGCTTTACCCCAGATAAATTAATCCAATTTTTAAAAGAATTTACAATAGGTAACAGCAGGGTTAACAGCAGCATAAGAAAGTTCTGGTGACTCTCAGGCACAGCTTCCAACACCCTCTACTTTGTACACAGGATGGGTAAGGTCACAAGACACAAGTCTTACAGGGTGCAGACCACTTCTACCCCAGGAAAAAGATATCCCCAGGACCTTTGACCTTTTATATTTTCTCAGAGGTATGTGAACTGTACTCATTTTCTAGCACAGCTTAATATCATTGACATTATTAATATCACTATCAGTAACTAACCAATACAGCTTTTTAAATAAAAAATGAACTACATTGTTCTTTTTCAGTAGAGAGCATTTATTTAGACCTAACATATGCTTCTAAATCCACTGAAGTAGTGTTTCAATAACTTGATCAAGGTCTTTGCCAAAGCTAAAAGGTAGAACCGTAGATCACTGGTTAACACTTTCCTTACAGATATCTCACTCTATATTGCCTATTACTATTATTCTGTCTGGACTCATTCACATTTCATTATGCCACTTTGAAGAGTCTGCAGTTAGAATCATATATGGATTAAAGGAATATCTACATCAAGGGCTAAATGATGGTGGTGGAGATGAGAATGGAAGGTGGGGTGATATCTTTACTTTTCTGTGTTATTATGATTTCACGGATCTTTATATCAAGGTCCTTTGAAGTAATATTCTACATGCAATGTAATGACAATTTATGACATTTTGTGATTCTGGAAATTGAGATGCAATACTCTCTATTGTTTGGAATACACAAATCATTTCAGGATGTCAACAACTAAATTTTCTAAAAATATCACACACGTATAGATCATTTATTAATACTATGCATAAGGCACTGTCTTCTACTTATATTTGGTTGGATGGATCGAAAATTATTAACAAACATTCTTTCAGTCCTACACAGAGTAGCAAAGTGTCCCATGGAATTTAATTGACCCATAGTATGTATTGTTCATCATGTAAATATTATTATTGAATGTAATGCATAACTTCACTGTTTTTGATAGACTGCAAGTCCATGTGGATAATAAAGTCTTTGCAATTAATATAAATATAACCAAAATCTATTTCTTACTATACCACTGATGTTTCTATGTCAGCTGTAAAATAAAAACTGTACCCTCTAGTCATGTCCAATACAAAAATTAATATGATAAATCAAATTGTTTATATAAAATAGCATTGCAAATGTTTGTACTCTGTCTTAAAAGAGAAAAGGAACAAATAGCTACATAGTTGTCTCTGTATTCAAGACTGAAATAGAGAATTGAAAATTATCTATATTATTCCAGGGTGAAATTTTACTGTTATTAGCTTTGTGAAATTACTTAATTGTACATTAGGCATAAATAATTTGATTTCATCTCAATTTTAAACTGCATTAAAATAGCCCTCAAATATATCAATCCTATATGATTACTTATCAATATATTATATAGTTAAAACTTAAAAGTAATCATTTTATATCAACAATGATAAATTTATATAAATTTTCATATTAAAGTGTGTAATTTGAGGATATTAGTAAAGCTAACATAAAAAAGAACAAAGTTTGACTTTATATCTTAGAAATCACTTGGAATTCAAATCATACTTTTGTAGAATAGAGTTATGGAAATATTAGAAATAAAAAATTCATCATTTAGTTATATTACACAGAGGAATGAATCACCTTCAAAGTATTTTAAAGTTAAAATAATTTAAAATATAAATTAGAAGGAAATTATAGAGAATTTCTCTTTCCCTAGTAGGAATTCTAACTTTATTCTTTTTTATATTCACTATAAATGACAATCCTTTTATCTTTTAACTTTATTAGAACTCCTCATCAAATTTCAGTCACTTGTGACAAGTTTATCTTATGTGAGCTTATAAATGACATTTTCTTTTCTATTGCAAGTAACTGCAAGTAACTCTCAAAATCAAGTAACAATTATTTGTGTTAATATTCACTGAGCAGACATTTTTCAAACACCAGCCCCCTCCAACAATGTGTCAAAAACTATATAGAATAAAAGCAATGGGAAAAAAGAGGTTTGAGCTAAATTAATCCATAGTTTCATCATATTCATAATGTATCAATTAACTCGATATTGCTGAAGACACAAAGCATGTACAATATAAGACATGGGATATACCCTCACAACACGTGATCTGACATGGGACGGGGGTATATAAAAAATGGTAAAGAATAATTTAAAAATACTGTAATATTAAAATATATTAATTTAACAAACTTATCCATGTTATTTGGTCTGAGATACTTCATCTTACAACTTGAAATTAATGATAAAAGATAGTTTTGTAAGGAGTAAAACAAAGAGAGGCTAAGGCCAGTCAGTTGACATGCAAATATCTTAGTCTTGTTTTTTTTTTTTTTTTAGTCTTGTTTCTAATGTCTAAAGTTCTTTCAATCACTTCAGCTCTTCTGGACTGATGCTGGATTCCCTCACACCCTCATCATCTAGTTCTCTGATAATTCAGGAGTGAGGACATGAAAAACCTCAAATCCCATTTCCCTGCCTCCAACTTTGCCTAAAGCATTTTGCTTCTGTTTCCAAGCTGCATCAAAACAAGTCTTTCCAACTTTTATTATCTGTAGGTGTCTCCATCTCTGAAAAAATAAGGAAGTGGAAATACTGATGGTGGAAAAGGAGGTATGTCAGCATGTACTTCAACATTATAGTTTTTGACATTGTGGCTGCTTTCAGAACCTACAGCTGTTGCCACTCATCTAGAAAAACAGTGTGTATTAATCTCTACTGGTTTCAGCCTGATGCATTTTCCCTGTTGATGGCACAAAACCAAGGTCTCTGGTTAGTGATCTCATGAGTTCAGTTTAGTCATCCTCTCTCAAGGGAATAAATTCCATAACATGAGATATAAATAGAATGACCTAAAAAATTTCTGATATTGTGATGAATATTAGTAATTTCTGACTTTTATCAATATTTTTGAAAGAATTTAGGAGAAAATTCTGAGATGGCTATATGGATGCTGTTTGAAACAAGAAGCATCTTTCGTCTACCCTTATAAATACCATGCACTCACCTCACACGCTAGCAAAGTAATGCTCAAAATTCTTCAAGCAAGGCTTCAACAGTACCTGAACTGAGAACTTCCAGATGTTCAAGCTGGATTTAGAAAAGGCAGAGGAACCAGAAATCAAATTGCCAACATTTGTTGGGCCACATAAAAAGCAAGAGAGTTCCAGAAAAAATCTACTTCTGCTTTATTGACTATGTCAAAGCCTTTAACTGTGTGGATCACAACAAACTGGAAAACTCTTCAAGAGATGGGAATACCAGACCACTTTATCTGCCTCCTGAGAAATCTGTATGCACATCAAGAAGCAACAGTTAGAACCTGAATGGAAGAAATAACTGGTTTCAAATAGGGAAAGGAGTACCTCAAGACTATATATTGTCACCCTGCTTATTTAACTTATATGCAGAGTACATCATGTGAAATGCTGGACTGGATGAAGCACAAGCTGGAATCAAGATTGCTGGGAGAAATATCAATAACCTCAGATATGCAGATGACACCACTCTTATGGTAGAGGGTGAAGAGGAACTAAAGAGCCTTTTGATGAAAGTGCAAGAGGAGAGTGAAAAAGCTGGCTTAAAACTCAACATTCAGAAAACAAAGATAATGGCATCTGGTCCCATCACTTCATGGCATATAGATGGGGAAACAATGAATTCAGTGACAGACTTTATTTTCATGGGCTCCAAAATCACTGCAGATGGTGACTACAGCCATGAAATTTAAAGATGCTTGCTCCTTGGAAGAAAAGCTATGACCAACCTAGACAGCATATTAAAAAGCATACTTTGCCAACAAAGGCCTGTCTAGTCAGAGCTGTTTTTCCAGTAGTCATGTATGGATGTGAGAGTTGGACCATAAAGAAAGCTAAGCAGCAAAGAATTTATGCTTTTGAACTGTGGTGTTAGAGAAGATTCTTGAGAGTCCCTTGGACTGCAAGGAGATCCAACCAGTCCATCTTAAAGGAGATCAGTCCTGAGTGTTCATTGGAAGGACTGATGCTGAAGCTAAAACTCCAATACTTTGGCCACCTGATGGGGAGAACTGACTCATTGGAAAAGACCATGATGCTGGGAAAGATTGAAGGTGGGAGGAGAAGGGGACAACAGAGGATGAGATGGGTGGATGGCAGCACTGATTCGATGGACATGAGTTTGAGCAAGCTCCGGGAGTTGGTGATGAACAGGGAGGCCTGGCGTGCTGCAGTCTATGGGGTCACAAAGTGTTGGACATGACTGAGTGACTGAACTGATAAATAACATGAGTGGATTTTTTCCACTGGTATCAGGAGCAAGTGTAGCTAAAATTCTTTGGAAAATCTCTGTGGGTGATGTGTGTGTGTGCATGGTCTAAATAGTTTATTTTAGATTTTCATAAATATTTAAGTAAACTACTTCTTGTATATTTACAGTGATACTTTTTTCATAAGGAAAAAACATTGCTTAATTGACATTATTATTTTTATTATATTTGCATATATTACATATTATATATTATAAATTATATTGATAAACATTAAATATTTTATATATATGTAAATTCTTGAGGATTTTAGAAAAAAGAAATATATTTGAAAATATGTTTTAGATGTGTTTGTGTGTCAAATAATTCTGCTTCATGTAAGGATCAGGAAAAAAATAAATGATGAAAAATTATTTGTACCAGGTATGATGGTAAGAACAATATTGCTACTATTGTTTTGTATTAACAGTAAAGTATCCTTTTTTTCCTCTGCTTTCTCAATAGTAGAAATTTGTGTTTTTGTAATCCCACTTATTTGGATGGTCCTATATTCTGAGAATCCAGCATGAATTGCCCTTGAAATGAAGGTAAACACAGGAAGTACTGTGAGAAGCTGCTGCTTGTCTTGGCTCTCTCAGTGTGATGCATGATATAGTCTCCTGAATTCCCATATTTTCTTCTCTTAGTCTGGAATAGCTACTGATCAATTGGGATCAGTATTTGTCAAACTTCTCTAGGAAGCAGTTGGTAAATGTGCATGTTTTGCATGCAAAATAAAATGTTTAAGTACATAGGCACCAGATCAGCTAGATTGACTTTAAATTCTTAGGTCTGAAATTTACTGGAGGTTTATTTTGTCTGTATTTTGCTAAACAAAGATTACCTGCTGTCATTGGTGATCTTCGTTTGTTTTGTTTTTGCTGTGATTATGATTTTTGTTTAGCTGAGATAAAGAAATGGTTGGTATCCTTAAACAGAAGGATTTACATTTTTACATTCTACATGCCAGGCATTATTACAAACATTTCTGTGTATTAATTAATCAGATTTTGCCACAGTACTGCCTTAACCAGTAGCCAATGCAATAACATATAAGATGTACACTATGAATTCCATGAGGGAAGTCCACAAAATGTCCCTCTTCCTGCAGAGAAATAAAAGGCTTTGAGAATTTTTAACTACAGCTTGGACCTTTTAGAAGCTGTACTAAGCCACTCTCCTTTCAAAGTTATTAAATAAATATATGTATCACCTTTCGGTGATCTACTTTTGCTGAGTCACATTCCCGGAAATGGCATTTGGAACAGAAAGAGATCAAGTGATTGAACTGAAGTCTCCTGCAGAAGTCTGAAAGGTATATGATATCAGATAGCTCTTTGATTTGCAACAGAAATCTATTTTCATAGTTTCCATTCATCAAAATTATTTTGCAAATGCATTGCACACTTCTGGTTTAACTATTATACCTCCCTCTTTCTGAGAAGATAGGTAGTGTGGTTATTAATAATTTCAGAAACTAGGATATTTGTGATGGATGCATGGATATCTGTTTCTGGATTGAACTGTTTGGCAGTGTTGGGTCAGTGCTCTCTATGACTTTGAATTTCTTAGAGATTATCTGGTTGCATTGCTAGTATCTGCTCTCAGTCACTATATCTAATACATGCTTTTTGCACTATTAGATAGCAAGAGCCGATAGGTGAGCTCGGTCTCCCTCACAATGAATCTATTTGACTTAGCTCTTTGACTGTTTTTATGTGTTTCATATTTTAGCGTCCCCTCTATCTCAGTTATGAAGCATACAAGAAATGTCTAGCACATACAGTAAAGAGAACCAACAAATAAGAACCACGGTTATTTCTCAGTTTGACCATTGAGACAAAAATAGAGATTGATTTAAATCTATACCTGCTGCCAGGAAAATAAAAAGAGTTGGCTCAATATAGCAGAATTCTTACAGAAGCCTACGAAATGTCTCCTAGTGTGGCATCCTACAGTTTATCCCAGGAAAATAAAAAGAGTTGGCTCAATATAGCTGAATTCTTAACAGAAGCCTACAAAATGTCTCCTAGTGTGGCATCCTACAGTTTATCCCATACTAGACAGGAGATTTTACACAACTGAACACCACCCTGAGAGAGTTTGAAAATCAGGAAGGTAGCAAAGAGAATAAACTGTTCGTTCTTATTTCTACTAAGCCATTATTTTTATTAGATACAAAACTGTAAGTTTATTGGTAGAATGAAGGTTTGTTAATGTTGCCACAAAATTCAGTTTCTAAAGAATTTGTATATGTGAAAATGTAGGTCCTTTACCTAGCATTAAACACGTTTAAATGTCAGGAATTCTTATTTTCTGAACAAGGAAAATTGGTAAGGTTTCAGAGTTTTGTAAATTTTTAGAAGAATCTTAAGTTTAGCCTTTCAGTAAGTGAGTATTTTTCCTCTCAAACATTAGAATGATCTGTAGAGTAGTAGAATCAGTGAATTTACAAAAACACAAAAATGGAAAAACTAATGATGGGAATTATATGTATTTAAAAATCTGCTTGACATTGCAAGGGAAAAAAATATGTACCCATGGTGCTGAAAAAGTAATGAATGTGATCTGAGTTGAATAATCAGACAAAACAATAATAAGACATAAGCTCACATCTGCAAGAATGGCTATCATCAAAATGTCTACAAATAATAAATTTGGAAAGGATGTGGAGAAAGGAGAACTCCTGTACGTTGTTGGTAGGAATGCAAATTGGTGCTGCCACTATGGAAAACAGTATGGAGGTTCCTCCAAAAACTAAAAACAGAACTGCTACATGATCCAACAATTCCACTCTTGGGAATATATCCAAAGAAAATGAAAACATTAATCTGAAAAGATAAATGCACCCTGGCAGCACTATTTACAATAGTCAATATATGAAAGCAACCCAAGTGCCCATCAACAGAGGAATGGAATGGATGAGGAATGTGTGGGATATATCTTTATAGTGGAACATCACTCAGCCAATAAGAGAATGAAATTTTGTCACTTGCAGCAAAGTGAATGAGCCTAAAGAATACTCTTAGTGAACTAAGTCAGAGAAAGATAAATGCTCTATGATACTACTTCTATGTTGAATCAAAAAAATAATACAAATGAGTTTATATGCAAACCACAAAAAGCATCACAAATACAGAAAAAACTAGTAGTTACCAAAGGGGAGAAAGGGAAGTTAGAGTTATGAGATTAAGATATACAAACCACTATGTATAAAACAGATAAGCAACAAGATATATTGTACACTACAGGAAATTAAAAACATTATTGTGCAATGATTTTTAATGGAATATAGTCTATAAAGAAACCTGAATCATAATGCTGCATACTTGAAACTAATATAACACTGTAAATCAACTATTGTTGTCATTGTTATTTAATTGTTAAGTCATATCCAACTCTGTGACCCCATGGACTGCAGCCCATCAGACTCCTCTGTCCATAGGATTTTCCAGGCAAGAATACTGGAGTGGGTTGCCATTTCCTTCTCCAGAGGATCTTCCCCACTCAGGGATCCAACTGCACCTCCTGCATTAGCAGGTAGACTCTTCAATAAAAAATAATAAAAAAGTTATTTTAAAATTATGAGTAATTATGAGTAATTAGATAACTAGCAGCCTTTTTATATCTTTACAGTTTAATGACAAACAGATGATAGTTCTTAAACTCTACTGTGTAGTTTTTGTGCAAACATCTATAAATACAAGCAATAGTTACAACTAGTGACACTCATTTATTTATTTAAAAAATGTACAAAAGACTTTATAAAGGAAAAATGTATTAAAAATTCCATCTAACTTTATTTTATTTTTTTAAAAGCCAATACATTTCCTGCAGGAATGAAGTACATTTTCTTTTTAAAATGAGAGAAAATGTTCTTCCTGTGGTAATAATATCATTAGCCAAGGAACATTTCAAAGTAACAAATCACTGACGCAAACATTTCCCAAAGAAACAAACAGGAAATGCAGTTTGAATTTCACCAAGATGTATAAAAACTGGAGTTAGAAACAAAACTCAGTATTGATTTCCTAATGATCTTGTTTTTTTTTAATAAAAAAAATTACTTTCTTGAGGTCGTCTAAATCTCAGTAATTCTTTTTGTTGTTTTTTATTTACACCTTTTGTTTTTTGTTTACATGTTATGTCTTTCCCCCTAAATAGCTGTATATGCAAAAAAAAATATGAAAAAGTATTAAAGTTTAATATTTTTATTCTATAGTAGGAAATATTCAAGGATAAAATAGTTTAGACTCCTCTTCTTCTCCTCCCACTTAAATACAACCATAAGCCCTGAAAAGAACCCGAGAAATCTAAAAAAGAACACTAAAAGGCAGTGAGAAAGTAAATGGATTTTGTTAGTGAGATACCTTAAAAGTTGAGAAACAACACAGCTGGAAGAGGGTAGCCCAGGCTTGGCATTGCTCAATCTCCAATCCGGAAACAGAAGACTGCCCAGGTTCTGCAGACAGTTCCTAGGTGTCCCTTTCTTTGGGGTCGGTCATTGGAGTTTTTGCCCGTTTCCTTTAGAGGAATCGCGTTTCCTTGATATCAGGATCTTCGTGCTGTTCCGTTGGCATCTGCATATTTGAGGGTGTAGGCACCTCCTCCACTCTTTGCAGACTGGCTTCAGCAGCAAACCCCGTCACCAGTCAGACCCCCCAGAGATCCTGCTGGTGTCTACTGGCTTCTGGAGACTTGGGCAGGTAGGCCTGGTGCCTGGGTCAGCAGGCGGGCTGGCCTGGGTTTTGGTTCTTAGGGTCTGTCCTGGTGCTACGGTCCAGACGTGCAGGCTTGGAGCTTGGGTTCACGGGGGAAGGCCTGGTTCTGGATTCGGTCCTGATGGGTCTTGGCCCTTGGCTCTGGCTCGGAAGGGGTCAGTCAGGCGCCAGGGAATAATGGCTTACGCCTGGCCTCTGAGTCCGCAGTGCTGCACAGGAGCCGCGGGAACCCCGAGGTGCGGCGGTGGATCCGGGCCTCGGCCGGCTGGGAGAGCCGGACGCTCAGAAGCCTCCAGCGACTTCGTTGGGAAGCCGCCTGTGTCCTCCCACACGAGTATCCACCACTCCTTGAGCCAGCGGGCCTGCGTTCACCGGCTCTCTGAGAGCCTGGACAGAAAGAAGCCGCCCGGTGCCCCGAGATTCACGTAGGCCCGCAGGAGCTCGCTGGTGCCCAGGTGAGCTGAGCCTCAGTTCACGGAGAACCTCCTCGCGAGAACCTGTGCTGGGGAAGCCGTCTGAATCCGCTGGCGTCCGGAGCCGCAGGCCTCGGTTTGCTGCAGCCGCAGAACTCGGTGACTTAGGAGCGGCTCGAGGCCAGGGAACCCTCCCGGGGCCACTGGAGCTAGTGGACAAGGAGGTGAGCTGGCCTGGATTGGCGGGAGCCCACCAGGGCCCAGTGTCAGGGACTGTGTCCTGTGGCCTTGTGGCCCTAAGACGCGGGGAAGAGCCTGGAATGGCAGCAGTTTGCCAGAGCCTGTGTGCTGGATGTCGCTGGGGGCCCGAGGGGGTCACCCGGGGCCTCCGGGGTCGGTGAGCAACTGCGTGTGTTCAGGGCCCGAGTTCTCGGGAACCCGCCGCCAGAGCCTGGAGTTGGGGAACCACCTGGGGCCTTGAGCCAGAAAGGTGCCGAGGGAGCCGGGAGCAGGGGAACGAGGATGCTTCTGGGGCCACTGGAGGGACAGGTTCGGTGTGTTGGGCCTGGGTTCCTGCAGAGGTTGGCCTCGGTTGGGGTCCACAGTGGTCCTGTGCCCACTTCGCCCTCCTCTCGTGCAGGGTGGCCAGGGCTACAAGGAGGGGTGAGGGACTGTGCCCCCTCCTTTCCAACTTTCTCAGTACTGCTGGTCTTCACCCAGATAGCTGAGTCCCCTCCCTGGAATCATTGGCGCCTGTGAAGGTGTCATGAGCTGGTAACTGGATGCTGGGGGAGGAGAAGGGTCTTTTGGATGAGGGCTCAGAGGGTGGGAGTTCCTGGGCAGCCTTTTTTGCTCCATTTATTTGCTAGTCCTTTTTTTTTTTGAGACACATCATCAATTTTATCTAAGCTATGTTTTACTTGTGTGTAGTAGGAATGAATTAGTTAATCTTTGCTGTGTGTTTGCTAATTTCTTTTACATTTGCTTATTTTGTGTTTCTTCGTCAACCTGATGAAAACTTCTAAGAATTTTATTGGGTTGTTTGAAACAGCTTTCGGTTTGATTGTTTCTATGTCTTTTTAGTTAATATGAGCTTTTACCTTTATTTTATTGTGTCTGCTTTCTTTGGATTTATTTTGTTGTTCTTTCCCCAACACTTTTAAATGTGCCGCTTAATTACTGCTCTGCAAGCTAGCCCTATGCAACCCTCTAAAATACCCAGTCATCTTCTCAATCTAAGTGGGAGTTTCTCTCAGTGACAAGCATCAGATTTATTAGCATAACTCTCTCTAAACCAAATTTCTACATACCTAAATCCTGTGATGCCTTACTTTGGACATGAAAATTTGGGTATTTTCTTTGAATGGGACGAAGAAAAGTATTACAGTTAAAGTATTTGTTTCTTCCTTTCACTGGGATCTCTTGAGGTTTTTTAAAAAATTAAGGATGAGTATTTGATATTATCAATTAAATTTTGTACAACTTCTGATATGGTTTTTTTATTGATTGACATAATTATAATCAGTTATGTGTAGAAGATCAAATGGTTTCTTGGAAAATATGTCAGGTAGGGGTGGTGTATTCTACTTTGAGTCAGATTGCTAATACTTAAAGTTATTCCTCTTCATTTGTGAGAGATGTTTCTCTTGTAACTCAAACCTATCTTATTTTTCTTTAATTGGGCATTATCAGTAATAAAAATAAGTGTGTTTACAAAGTCTGTTAATGTCTATTGTAGTATATTTTCACCCTCCCCCTTTTAAATAAGAAAGAGAAATTTTTCTAGATCAATACCTATGTAGATGTTTACCACAGTGAATATTCTAGTTTATACTTGCATTTTCTTTGCAAATCTTATTAAAATACATTTTGTGTTTATTCCATAATTTTATTATATTTAAGCCATGTAGGGATGTTTGCTTAGTATTGTCAGATCAATTACTTTATTTAGAGTTTCTAAGTCTTTTATCTTTTCAGTGATCATTCTGTTTGCTCATACTTACTAAGATAAGTCTGTGTTTATTCAGGTTTGATTGTTGACATGAGGGCTTTTCATGGAATGAGTTATTCTTATTTAAAGTATTCTGGCTCAGGAAAAAAAATGAGGGGAAAATCTGCATGTTGTTACTGATGATACTTTTTTCATGGTTTAGAGGGGGAGCTGTATGCAGCCTGAGTAAAAATAAAGCACTGTATTTTGCCTATTATTGTCTTTTTCATGTATATTGTGGTTACATGCTAATTAGGTCAGAGCCCTATTTATTAACAGGGATGCATATTATTGTTAAATGTTACAACAGTCTCACTCTCTGTATTATGCTGTCCATTGCAAGTACAACTAGGAATGAATATCATGAATTGCTGATGTTACTTTTTATATATCTAACTGGGAAGACCCAAGGGAACTGAGAGTTGGTCTCATCCTATGAAATTAAAGCTATTTTTTGCCAGCATCCTTTGTGTCTTTGAATCGTACATCATCAGTGCATACTTCTGAAGCTTGAATATTTATTCCTTAATTCATTCATTCCATACATATTTATTTAATTCCTTCTATAGTCCAGGCAGGTGGTTTCAGAGTTGGTCATGACTGAAATGACTTAGCACACACACATACACATAGCCCAGACACTATTTTGGGAAATGAATATATAATAAAGCACAAAAGAGACATGATTATAGACATTCTGATGTACAAACAAGGATTAAGTATGTATAATCAAACCAACAAACATATACAATGAAACCCTGAAAAGGTGTAAGAATTGCAAGAATAAGGTATTAAATAACAGACAGTTGGGAGTCATCAAGCAGCTTCTTTCATTATGGATTAAATTTCTATTTCTAGAAATAAGGTTAATAAGAATGTTCCCCTGAAACTGACATAACATTTTAAATGAACTATAGTTTGATAAAAATTTAAAAAAAAATGTTCTGCTCCTTCCTCTCCAAATGACTTTATAAAAAAAAGACTCATGCAGAAGAGTTATGGATAAGATATAAATTAACTTTAATGTTAAAGATCATATAAGGCAGGAAGATAGAAAGCTGAGAAAAAAGAGAAATCAAATTGTTAGTATCCCTAATCACTCTAGTCAAGATATAGTGGAGAAGAGAATTGAAATTATTTTGATAGTCTCTGAATCTTCTAGAAAACTGCATTGTTAACTTGTCCATTCAGGCAGAAAATTTATATTCCTGAATGTCGTGGGGTTATGACAATTTCAGCACCACCCAGTGTACATTCTGTTATCTAAGGCTGTCTTAGACACATGGCCATTAGGCCTCTCAGACTACTTGGTAATGGTCTTTTTTTTTTTTTAACTTTTTAAATTAATTAATTAATTTTAATTGGAGAATAATTACTTTACAGTATTGTGGTGGTTTTGCTATACATCAACATGAATCAGCCACAGGTGCACATGTGTCCCCCCATCTTGAACCTCCCTCCCACCTCTCTCCCCACCCCATTCTTTTGGGTTGTCCCAGAGCACTGGCTTTGAGTGCCCTGCTTCGTCCGTCGAACTTGCACTGGTCATCTACTTCACATATGGTAATAAACGTGTTTCGATGCTACTCTCTCAAATCTTCCCACCTTGCCCTCTCCCAGTAGTCCAAAAGTCTGTTCTTTACATCTGTGTCTCTTCTGCTACCTTGCATACAGGATGTCATTACTGTCTTTCTAAATTCCATATATATGTGTTAACATGCTATATTGGGGTTTCTCTTTCTGACTTACTTCACTTTGTATAATAGGCTCCAGTTTCATCCACCTTAATAGAACTGACTCAAATGTGCTCTTTTTTTATAGCTGAATGATATTCCATTGTGTATCTGTATCACAACTTCCTTATCCATTTGTCTGCTGATGGACATCTAGGTTGCTTCCATGTCCTAGCTATTGTAAACAGTGCTGCAGTGAACATTGGGGTTCATGTGTCACTTTGAATCACTGTTCTCCATAGTGACTGTACCAGCATTCCCTCCAACAGTGTAAGAGGGTTCCCTTTTCTCCACGCCCTCTCCAGAATTTATTTTTTGTAGACTTTTTGATGGCGGCCATCCTGACAGCCTGAAATGATACCTCACTGTGGTTTTGATTTGCATCTTTCTAATAATGAATGATGTTGTGCATCTATGTTTATTATACATCTGTATGTCTTCTTTGGAGAAATGTCTGTTTAGTTCTTTGGCCCATTTTTTGATTGGGTTGTTTGTTTTTCTGATATTGAGCTTCATGAGCTGCTTGTATATTTTGGAGATTAATTCTTTGTCAGTTGTTTCATTTGCTGTCATTTTCTCCCATTCTGAAGGCTGCCTTTTCACCTTGCTTTTAGTTTCCTTCCTGATGCAAAAGCTTTTTAAGTTTGATTGGGTCCCATTTGTTTATTTTTGTTTTCTTAATGGCCATTAAGTGTGGCCAGACATTGAGGGGGTAGGCTGTCCAGGCTCAAATAACTCACCAGTCCTCTGCAAGTACATTACTGAGCATAACTACTCTTTTTGTTTTATTCATAGTTTTGCTGGCTAAATTCAAAGCACTTTGTCATAACCAGGTTGCTCCTGATCATAACATAATATGATATAATGAGTGATATATATTAACATAATGTGTGTGTGAAAGTCACTTAGTTATCTCCGACTTTTTGCAACACCATAAACTGTGGTGTTCATGGAATTCTCCAGGCCAGAATACTGGAGTGGGTAGTCTTTCCCTTCTCCAGGGGATCTTCCCAACCCAGGTATTGAACTAGTTCTCCTGCATTGCAGGTGGAATCTTTACCAGTTTAGCCACAAGGGAAGTCCAGTAATACTGGTGTGGGTAGCCTATCCCTTCTCTAGTAGATATTCCCGAGCCATGAATCAAACTGGGGTCTCCTGCATTGCAGGCAGATTCTTTACCAACTGAGCTATCAGGGAAGCCTTATTAATGTAATACAATATGAAATAATAACAAATAAACTTTAGATCCTTAGATTATTAGAACTCGCACTAATAATCCTATTTCTTCCAGGCCTCCCAAAGATCAACTTTCCCTGGGCTGTTCGTTTTCTTTGAACTGATCATTTATCACCAGCAGAATAGAAAGTGGGTTAGGACAAAGAAAATAATTTAGAAAAGTGCTATTCAGATGTTTTCAGTACTAGACCCTTAGACTGGCATTCAATGGCAAAGTAAGACTTCTCGGTATTGAGCCCAAAACACAAGACAATTGATTTTTTAAAAGCTAAATTAACACAGTTGTGTTGTACTGAGTTACTCAGTCATGTCCGATTCTTTAGAGCCGGCCAGGCTCCTCCATTCATGGGGATTCTCCAGGCCAGAATACTGGAATGTGTAGCCATGCCCTCCTCCAGGGGACTTTCCCAACCCAGGGATTGAACCCAGGTCTCTTGCATTGCAGGAGGATTCTTTGCCTTCTGAGTCACCAGGGAAGCCCAAGTATACTGAGGTGAGTAGCCTTATCCCTTCTCCAGGGGATCTTCCCAACCCAGGAATCAAACTAGGGTCTCCTGCACTGCAGGTGGATTTTTACTGGCTGAGCTACTAGGGAAGCACCAAAAGTCTTGTCTAGTCTCCTTCTCTGTACATACGTTTCTTTCAATCTGTGGGTAGCAGAGTTAGTGGCTTAAAGTCAATTATTGTTAATTTTCTCAAAGTTAAAACTATCTTCATATATCTCCCTATATGTATGCTTTGTATACCCCATCCTTTTCCCCACTTTACTTATTCAATGTATTCCCTCTCCACTCTTCCTTTTAAAGTTATTATCTATTATACATCTTTAAGTATTCCTTCTATTTGAATCATTCTAAGATAATAACTATATTTTTTATTCTTCTTGGAAACTCACTTGGTCAAATAAAATTTCAAATAATTGAAAAATTGTAGTCATTTTTTTTTCTTTTGATAGGTGTCAGGGAATGTTTGACGGGAGGATTCCTACGTGCTGTCTCTCATGAGTCCTTTGTCCCTCTTCAAGCGGAACAGCACGCTGCTCCCAGGGACTGAGGTCATTGTGTGAGGCAAGCATGAGTCTCCTTTAGTAAACATTCTCCTTAGGACAAAACAGCTTAATCTCCTTCCCCTTACTTGAGATATAGATTGTCTCCTGACCTTGTGACTAACGTTACCCCTTGTTTCCTTGGTAACGGTTGCTGTACATTTGGTTTTCTGATCTCTATCATTCCCAAAAGAAGTTTCTTGTACTGCAGCCTATATATACTCATAGAAAAATCATTAAAGCACCTTTGCTCCATCAGAGCTTAGGTCCCCGGGTCTCTTTTGTCTCTCTCTCTCTCTCTTTCTCTCTTTCACTTTCTTATCGTCGACTCCGCACCACAAGGTTCCAGTCCATTAAAGGACCCCAACAAATGGCGCCCGAACAGGGACACTGGTATACGCGGCATATTGGGCGGAGTGACTCAGGGACCTATTGAGGTCGGTAAGTACTAAGGCATGGGTTAAACGGCTGGCCAGCCCCATTATTTTTCTACTTTACTTCACCATTTGTTTAAATTTCAGGAACTTCTGGCTTCACGGCAATGAATAGAGGCTTGCCTTCAAATAGTAGTTGAACATAATCCTTAGTTTCCTGATAAATGCAGTTTTGATTTAGAAATTTGGCTCCAAGTCAAAGAAAATGTTAAATGAGCAGCCAAACAAGGAAAAAATATTCCAATTGACCTCTAGCCCCTATGGGCTCTTATTAAAGCTATAATTCTGCCATTTCAAGGTACATTCTAGCCCTTCCAATATTCAGCAACAGACAGAACACTTATTACATAAATATAAATTAAATGATTAAACTTTACAAAAGGCCCAATTAAAACAATACAAAATATCTCAAAATTTTCTTACTAGCCCTGCCCGGGCTGCTCCAAATGCTTCTCCTCTGCCAACAGTCGCAACTCCAAAAGTCTCTCCTTTGTTGGAACCTAATGAAAAGTTATGCTAATTTTTAAGCTAGATTAGAAGCTGCTATTTCCCGTACTGTAATCAGAGAAGAAACCGAAAAACAGCTAGAGAAATTACTTGCTTATGAGAATGCAAATCAGAAATGTCAAAGAGCTATAGCTGCAATTTGTGAGACTAGGACTATTATTGATTATTTAAAAGCTTATCGCAATCTAGGATCAAAAACTCAAAAGATGCAAATGCTGATTGAGGCAATGGCTACTACCTTTAAAAAGGGAAATGAAACCTTTAATTGTGGAGATAAAAATCATTTAAAAAGAGACTGCCCTAAAAAGGCTAATAATACCAAAAAATTTGCCCTCGCTGCCGTAGAAGAATGCACTGGGCCAAAAGTTGTAAATTTAAATTTGATATTGATGGAAAACCTATTCCGGGAAACTCCAAACAGGGGACCCCCCAGGTCCCCTACAACAAAAACCAAGGGCAAATTCTATCTTTTCCCTCAAACCCTCAACATCCAGCAGTGCTGCCATCGATATACCAGCCCTAAATGATTTTTTCCTTTACCCTTAAGCAGTCCCTTCTAGAATACCTACTGGGCTTTTTGGACCCCTGCCCCCACAAACCTTCAGTCTTTTGCTTGGCCGATCTAGTCTGACTTCTAAAAGAATTACTGTTCACCCTAGAATAATTGATTCAGATTATAAAAGAGAGATTCAAATTCTGATGTCATCTCAGATTCTATGACAATTCAAAAAGGGGGACAAAATTGCTCAATTACTTCTTTTACCTTACATTTCTATTAATTCCTCTAATAATGTACGGACAGATGGGTTTGAAAGTACAGATCAAAAACAGTCTTTGTAGACATCATTAGTATCTGAGTATGCCCGACCAAATATAAATATCAAAATTAATGGTAAAAGATTTTCTGGTCTCCTTGACACTGGATCTGATATTACTATTATTTCCAAACATTTATGGCCCAAATCCTGGCCTGTACAAAAGGTCTCTTGCCAAATTGCAAAAATTTCTCAAACTAAAGTACAAGAAGTTTATCAAGGTGTTCAAATATACTCATGTGAAGGACCAGAAGGCCAACCTGCAACATTAAAACCTTATGTGATAAATGTACCCTTTAATCTAATAGGAAGGGACTTACTTATACAATGGCAAACTCAAATATGCATTCCACATTTTTCCTAGGGGCCACTGCTCATTTAACAAACAAAACAATTATTAATATAACTAAGAAAAATTATGAGCCTATTTGGACAAAGCAATGGCCCCTTATGAAAGATAAATTACAAGCTACTAAAGAACTTATAAACACACAATTAAAATTGAAACATATTAAAAAATCTTGCTCTTTTTTGCAACCAGAGATCCCATCACCTATTACTGTTCCTCAAAATTGGCACATTATTATTACTGATTCACAAGATTGCTTTTTAAATATACCTTTACACCCTTTAGACCGGCAGAGATTCACTTTCTCTCTCCCTTATCTTAATCATATCGGGCCTCGTAAAAGATTTCAATAGACTATGTTACCTCAAGGTATGCTTAAAAGTCCTGCTACTGCTGCTGCTAAGTCACTTCGGTCGTATCCTACTCCATGCGACCCCATGGATGTCAGCCCGCCAGGCTCCCCCATCCCTAGGATTCTCCAGACAAGAGTACTAAAATAGGATGCCATTGGCTTCTCCATAACAGTCCTAGTATTTGTCAGAATTTTGTAGCCAAGGCTTTACTTCCTATGTGACAACAATTCCCTCATGCATATATCATTAATAATATACTATAGCTACAAAAAAGAAAAATGATATTTTTGACACTGAATGGCTATGATATTCTTTAGATTCTGGAGGAAACTGATGAAAATAAAATATTTTTTGAAATTGCAAAACCGGTTCTTCTTGCACGTGCAGTTAGGAAAAGGTTAACTTGTTAAAATTTTTTTTTTAGAGCTCCAGTTCTGCCTGGGAAACAAAAATAGGCCTAAGAAAAAACCTTAAGTTAACTCTTATCATGTCCTTGGGATACACAGCCCACTCTATCTAGGACTCCAGCCATTAACAAATTGGTGGAGCTCAAAATAAATAAATAAAACAAAAGGATATTTTAAATTTCAAACGGAGAACTATGCCTATGTATTTAAAATTATTTATGTCTCAATGTATGTCTTTGTTTTTAGATAATGTGAAATTAATGAGCTCTATTTAGATTCAGCTTTACATGAACTGAAGGGTATTCAATGTTGGGTATAATGTTTATTTAAATGTAAATGTGATTTAAATATAATTATTTGTTAATCTAGTTAGGACATGTCTTGAGTCATCAACATTATATAATACTTTTATTATGCCTTGGTTTAAGGTAAACTAAGTTTGTCAACAAAAGGGTAACTCTTTATATATATATATATATATATATATATATATATATATACAAATATATAGATGAGATAAAAAACTTTTAGATAAGCTCTATTAGAAATAATTGTATTTTTGATAAAATGATCTATTATCTATAATCTGGAGCCATCTCTTGGGATTGGAGTGACTTAGGTTTCTAGAGTTGTGCTGAACTAAGTAGTAGAAGTTTGTTGAATGGCTGGGTCATTTCCAAATGAAGTAGGATTTTGAAACGTTAATTGCTGAACATTGGCTTACTCTTAAAAGGGGTTTTTCTTGCAGAAGAGCTGAAGAGATTTTGAGCTGTTAATGAATATAAATATATATTTATATATGAATGGATATATATAATATAATATGATTTGAGAAATATGTTCAATGGTCTATAAAATGCTAACATACAAGACATTTCATGGTTGCTATAGAAAAGTAAAATATATGCTTTTAATAAAAAGATATAAGAAATGGCAAATAAAATGATGAATACAAAAATATTTTTTAATTGTTGAAACATTTATTATAGAATAAAGTGGTATTTACATAAACTTTACTAGACTAGTTTTTCATTGTCATTCTAGCTACAGCAAATGTTCTTTCTCCAAATTAAACCAAATTAGAAACAAGAGAAAAATTCTGGGAAAACAATATTTAATAAAATTAACTTTGGTCAGCAGATACATTCAGACTGCAAATATATTAGAAAATGCAGTTAAAATGCTTGGGTGGATCACAATGAAAACCACAAAGTATGGTATGTTTATTTAAAATAAACATTGGATTTGGGGGTTCCACCGAGATTATTATGCTATTATTATGCTATTATGTTTATTATGCTATCATACTCTGTTTTGGCCTTTTGACTTTTAAAGATATTTAGTGCTAGAATTTTAAAAAGGCTTATGACAAATGAAGGAAAATTTTATGGCAAATTGATGTAACTCATTGTCCTGAACTTTCTTCCTCTTCCTTCTTACATGTCTCGATCAATACAAATTCTTCTTTTCTAGGGGCAACACCTCTCTAAGGTAAGACTACACAACATGTTATAACTCACCTATCAACTTACTTCACAATAATGAAAACACCTAATTCTATAAAAACAGACAATGACTCTGCCTATATTTCTAAGCAGTTCAAATAATTTTTACATTCATTCTCTATTAAACAGATTACAGACATTCCTTATAGTCCACAAACACAAGACATGATTGAACAAACACATTACACACTGTAATTGCAAATAAAAAATTAAATAAGAGAATATACACAAAAACACTTTTGTCTTCCTTGTCCAGAGCAAACTTTGCTAGATTCTGGTGTAGTGTAGACTTTAAGCCTATAACTATTGTTGGTGTGACTATTTCTGTTCCCAATGTGTAGGATTCTTAAAGCAGGGCGAAAACAGCATTAAAAAAAAAAAAAAAAAAAGACACCATTTCCCGAATGGATTATTTGTTCCTAAAAATATCAGAAATGTAGAATGTTTGCCTTCTTTTCAAGTCTGTCTTGGAAGTGTAGTCATCCTCTTTAACACACTGAACAGTGAGATTCAACAGTTGCTAAGCTGCATTTCTTTTTCAAGGACAAGGTCAAATATATTTGGATGTGAGCAACATTTCATTTGTCAAGTTGTTCTGCATCACGTTTTCAATAATTTCACTTAGGAAAAAATATTTAAATTGTTACTCCTAATCCTTTGCCCCAAATAACACAAACCACAGCCAAATACCAGTCCCAAACAGATTTCTAAATGATTTTTTTTCTTTTAGACTGAAATATTTCCTAAGAATGTTTTCATCGTTATCGCTTTTCTCTCCTTTTGTAACTGTTGTTAATATAGCCTTATTTGTTTTATAGTTTTTAAACTTACCACAAAGAGATGTTTTGACAAAAGCAAAAAACAAACAAACAAAAAAAGAAGTTTTGAAACATTATAGGACACTTCCTTTCCTTTGCCCATTTGATATCAAGACGGGTTAACTAATCAATAGAAATCTAAGAAACTAATCTTACAGGAAAAAGATATGCTTCTATTTCTCCAGATGGATCCAACGAGCTCACATGACTTCCTCTTCAGAAGATTCAACCTAAGGGGGCCCCCAGCATTCAGACTAGAGATGAAACAGCAAAAAACCCAGGAAGAAAGAATTCCAATATAAGCCATGGCGACATTAAAAATTTCCAAAAACCGCCGCACTCGACATCATCGACCTTATGATCTCCCTATTTGGGGACAGATAAAAACCCTTACTAACTAAACAAACTCTGATGGTCAGAACTCTTCTTACAAATATTATAAATAAATAAGGGGGAATTGTCAGGGAATGTTTGATGGGAGGATTCCTACGTGCTGTCTCTCATGAGTCCTTTGTCCCTCTTCAAGCGGAACAGCACGCTGCTCCCAGGGACTGAGGTCATTGTGTGAGGCAAGCATGAGTCTCCTTTAGTAAACATTCTCCTTAGGACAAAACAGCTTAATCTCCTTCCCCTTACTTGAGATATAGATTGTCTCCTGACCTTGTGACTAACGTTACCCCTTGTTCCCTTGGTAACGGTTGCTGTACATTTGGTTTTCTGATCTCTATCATTCCCAAAAGAAGTTTCTTGTACTGCAGCCTATATATACTCATAGAAAAATCATTAAAGCACCTTTGCTCCATCAGAGCTTAGGTCCCCGGGTCTCTTTTGTCTCTCTCTCTCCCTCTTTCTCTCTCTCTCTTTCTCTCTTTCACTTTCTTATCGTCGACTCCGCACCACAAGGTTCCGGTCCATTAAAGGACCCCAACAGATAGGCTAGGTAAGTCTGTAATGCAGATAATTCATTTGAGAGCTACCCCCAGACATACTAAGCATACTCAGAGACTGTTTGGCAAAGGACCAAACAGATTATGTCTTGATGACTCTACCCTGTGAAATGTGTGTGTTGAGTTGGACAGCCTGATGTGAGTTGGGGATGAGGAGGGTAGATCAGGAGTGGATCAGCATGGTCCATCTCAACCTACCCAGAGTTCCATATTGAGTCTTATGTCTAATTTCTTAGGATTGTCAGGGGGGAGAAAAATATTACTTTCCTTCTCTTGTCCATGAATTGTTCTGCACATATATTTGTTTGGGGGACTTCAAGGGAAAGAGTGAGATATGAATGAGTGTTCCCAGGTCAAATATTGCATTATAACCTTCTAATCTAAGTCACATCTTCAGCCAGGCTAAATTATTTGCTATATCAGAGTAATTTATATACTTGCTCTGTTTTTAAAATCCTATCCATCCCTAAAGGCATACTTAAAATTATACCACTTGTGTTAAATATTTTATAGTTTATAAAATTATAGTTTGTAAACAGTGTCTTATGAAGATCTTATTTGGGACAGACATTCAATATATAGGGTAATGGGAAGAACTCAGAATATGGATTCAGAAAGCAAGATTGACCTTCAGATATGCCATTTAGGAAAGTACAATCTTGAGAAAGTAATCTAGAACCTTTATATATATACCTCTTTGTTCAGCTGTATATTCAGCAATATAGTAACTCATTCTACTAGGTAATTAAAGGAGAGAATATATAAGCTTTATCATGAGTAAAATGTCTCATAATAGTTATATAAGTATAAATTTATATGAATATTTATATAAATATTATTAAATTACTAAGTAGAGCTGATGTTACTCCCACTTTACAAATGAGGAAACAGTGATTAATACGTCCCATATATGACAATATTTAGATGCCACTGCTAAAAACAAAGTTAAATCTGTTTTGATATCCATTATCCATCACTGTGTCTATTATGTCTAAGTCCTTAGGCAGAAAGCATGACACAATTTTGAACCCCTATTTTTCTATGTATTTAATCATCTTTCTTGAATGTGTAAGGCATTTTTTTGTAGTTTGTTAGTTGTAAATAATTTTGTAGTTGCTTACAATCTGTATATCAGATTGGAAGCACTTTTAGATGTTTATGACATCTTTACATTGTAGATACTATGTGCCAAGGTGAGGCAGCAGAGAAAAATAAGACAAAGAGTTACGTAAATTATCTGAAGTCACAAAGTCAGTGAATACCAGATTTGGGGATTTGAATCCAGTAGTCCAGCTCCAAAGGCTGTGTTCTCTATGCGTGTTTATATTGCCTATCTAATAACAACTCACTCTTTTAATTCTCTAAGTTCATCAATCAGTGACTAATAATTGAAATGGATGGAATGTAAGGTTAAAATATATTTGTTAACAATGACTGATCATTTTTAGAGACTGTTGTAGCATATCATAATTTTAAGTTACTCCTTTAAGAAAACTTACATTCAATATACTTAATAAAACTATGTTAAATCTGATTTTTTGAATGTAATAATCCAGTGAGTTTATGGAAAATTTTGCTCAATTTACTATAAAGTTTGACTTCCTAGAATAAGTTTTCAAAACAGGATAGAAAAGAGAGATACCTGTAATAACCCACAGATTGTCTAATCAGTTAATTTTTATTGATTTTATCCATAAAATATTTGCTGGCAGTAAGGAAGAGAAAAAAAAGGAAGTATTAAAGGAAAGCATATTAGTCAAATTTAGTATGGGTGGTGATTATTTTCAGCTTACTAGAAAAATTAAAAAAGGGAAAGGTAAAAGAAACACTTCTTTTAAGAAATAATTATGCAGAATAATTTAAAATGACAATATAATTTATTTATTTTAGCTTAAAGACATCTCAATTCTTAAATCTCAAGCACTCAGTTGAATACATATGCTCCAAGCTAAAACTTAAGACATGCTTTTAAATGCCCAGTGTCCCATGGTCACTTCAAAATCTAATTGTCCAAATAATTCAGCCACTTTTCTACAAAATTATTATGTCTATTCTTTCCTCCCAGGCCTCCATATAGCCCTAGGCATCTACCAAATATTTAGTTTTGAATATCAGAAACCCAATAATCAGCCCAAATTCCTGTCTTTTTTATTTACCCTCATTTGATTTTTTACCAGGTCCTGTAGAATCTTGTTTTTGAATCTGGCTTCAATCCACTCCAATAATCTGTCTCTATATGACTACTTAGTGTAGTCCCCTATTTGTCTATCATCCAAATCTTTCTAATCGATTTGTAAATGGTCTCCTTTTGTCCAGTGTTGTCATTTTTAAAATGATCTTCCAAGTTGCAGTAAAATTCACCCTTTTTAAATAAAATGTGAATGTGTTATTCACTCTTTTGTTTAAAAAATCCTCATTTGCTCCACAGCTACTAAGAGGAATTGTTTAATCTCTATTGTCTGGCATAAAGGCCCTTAATGAAGTGACCTGAGGCTGCTTCTAACTCAACATCTGCTCCTTTATATCCTATCCTTTAAACTGTAGTTTCCAGCACATGCCGTGATAGATTCATGATTTATTCACAACACTCCTTTGATTGAAAAAATCTTTTCCCTGTCTTCATCTTGTTAATTCCCATCAGCCTTTTCTAATAATGATCAACTGTTATTTTTACCACAAAATCTTTCCTGAACAACAATGACCAAAATAATTATCCCTTTAAATTATCTTGAAGTACCTTGATTGTGTGCACAGCATAACATTTGCCACAATTTAATGATGTTATTTCTTAAAATATTAAATAATGCTGTCTCATCCACTTTTTTGGATGCCCGGCAGGGACCAAATAATAGCCCTTTAAAAATGAGACCATTTGGCAGTGCCTGAGTATTACCAGATATGCAGTAAATACTGGAGGAGCTTAAAGATAATTGCATGCTCTATTTGCTTATATGAATAGTATATTCTGCATGGGTCAGCTCAGTAATTTAACATCAAGCTAAATTTTAATGAAGAATATCCTATCACTGATAACACAAATTTAAATTTCTGATATTTCATTTGTATTCATCTGTATTTTATAGAAAAAGTTTTATGAGAATAACAGACTACATGTGATAGAATTACAAAATATGTAAAGTTTATATATATACAAACTATATATATGAAGTTTGTTTCTAAATATCAAGAAATGATGTCAATGTGCATATATGTATATATCATATATGGTTTGTATATCATACGTGTATGATGTCAATGTGTATATGTGTATACATCATATATGGTTTGTATATCATACATGTATGATATGTCCAAACACTTCATTGGACATAGAGTATATATTTTTAACAAAAGAGAAAATATAATAATAAAGTTCATCATTGAAGAGGGGTTTATTGCTTCTCAAAAATTGCATCCAAGGCCAGAATCTCTTGAGATAATTGGTATTAACTATAAGATTTTATGCTTCTGAACTGTGGTGTTGGAGAAGACTCTTGAGAGTCCCTTGGACTGCAAGGAGAGCCAAACAGTCCATCCTAAAGGAAATCAGTCCTGCGTGTTCACTGCGGGGACTGATGTTGAAGCTGCAACTCTACTACTTTGGCCACCTGAGGCAAAGAGCTGACTCATTTGAAAAGACATTGATGCTTGGAAAGATTGAGGGCAGGAGGAGAAGGGAATAACAGAGGATGAGATGTTTGGATGGCATCACCAACTCAATGGACATGAGTTTGGGTAAACTCCAGGAGTTGGTGATGGAAAAGAAGGCCTGTCATGCTGCAGTTCATGGGGTCGCAAAGAGTTGGACACGACTGAGCGACTGAATTGAACTGACTGACTGATAAGATTTTAAGTCAAGATATTCAACACTACAGCTTTTATTTATTTTTTGAGATCTTAGATAAGTTACTTCTTAAGAAATATGTTTTTTTTTCCTCTCAAGATAGGATGTTGAATAATTTGAAACTATATCTGACTCTATTAAAAATAAAAAAATATATATATAATATTAAAGCATGTCCAATTTTTCTCATTATAAAAAAAATTCCAA
The DNA here is from genome assembly GCF_019320065.1 of Cervus canadensis. Lineage (NCBI taxonomy): Eukaryota > Metazoa > Chordata > Mammalia > Artiodactyla > Cervidae > Cervus > Cervus canadensis. Next base: position 42,214,562 of record NC_057408.1, on the reverse strand, counting down.
GCATGAAGGTCACTTGCAAAACAAATATTTGCAGGAATAACCCATCTAACCACTGAGGACTTTGTCTTGATACAAATGAGCACCTTAAACCATAAATTGGTGTTTTTCAGAGAGGTATTGAAAAATAAACTGTTATAAAATTGTCAGCAGCTGACAACCAGAGAACTGATTCTGTAATTTAGTGAGAAACTAAAAAGATCAAAATCACATTTCTGCCTTTTAACGGGACTTTGGCTGTTGCACAGAACCTGCTAATAGCATCGTAGAAGGGAAGGGAGAAGTAAAGGTCATAAGGTCTACTTTACACTGTTGGCAAAATGGATGTGCCTATTCTTAGGTTGCTGTGAGTCCTAAGAACAGAAGACTTAAAGATGTGCTGGCCTTACTCTGAGACTTGATCATAAGAACTCAGAAAAAGCATCTTGCTATGTGTATAACAGTTTAGCTGCTAATAATTGCAAAGTATTTTGTTTACCTAACTCTGTTCAGAAGCATGGAACAGTTAGGATATACTCTCTAGTTTACCCTTGGAACTGGATTCAGGAGATTGAATCACCCACCTGGCTTTTACACATTTTTCTTACTTTAGCCTGTTTTTCAGTGCATCTCCTACATCTTTTGGATACCATATAATAATCTTTTTGTATTTTTATATTAATATTGATTTCAATAAGCTTCACTTGACTCCAGAGATTTGATTATATTTCTAATCCTGGCTCATGACAGTTAAGTAAGAAAGTACTTTTTCTCTTTTTTGCACTCCTGATCTGGTTAGTTAGCATAGAAACATCACAGTACTAAAGAAAAAGACTTAATTGTAGACATTTTAAGAGCTAGAGATTGTATGGAAATGCACAAAAACACATATACTGTCCTCCCAAGGAGCTGAGTATGTGTCAGTATTTAGTGGCCTTCCCCAAAGAAGTTCATAACAACTAAAATATAGTAGTAAGTCTTAGTAGGTTATGTATCTACAGGCAGAGGAATGATTAATTTCTTATAGTCATGTTCTAAAAGTACAGCCTCAGGAATATGCCATGGAGACACCGCTGATTCTTACTTTGCTTTAATTATTACTGTTTTTCATTTTGGGTTGACAGCTCTTCTCTCCCAGGTACACTTACTGCTCAACATGTCCTGTTTCCTTCAGTTCACTTTCCTTTAATGTATTTTTTTTTAATTGAAAGCCCCTTCTGAATTGCTAATACTGCATCACTACTATAAATTATCTTTCAGATGGTAGCCATTAGAAAGTTTTCTTTTCTCTGGTGGTTGAGATCTCCCCAGATAAAAATGAATGCTTTAGAGGCGTGAAATACAACTCATAGAATACGAGCCAACAGAACCAAAGGTGGACTGAAATATTGGGCATAAAAAACTAGTGGGAATGAATATTTAAAGTGAAAGTTTTATCTAAATGTTGACACAAAACTGTGCAAACTTGTCAATAAACTTGGCTTCCCTGGTGGCTCGGTGGTAAAGAATCCCCTTGCAGGAGACGCAGGTTTGACCCTGGGTCAGGAGGATCCCCATGGGAAATGGCAACCCATTCCCATATACTTGCTTGGGAAATCCCATGCGCAGAGGAGCCTGGTGGCCTGGAGTCACAAAAGGCTCGGACGTGACAGTGACTAGACAACAGCAACTTCAATAAACTTACTCATTGCTGGTTTCACAGCATTTATTCATATTGTTGCTAAAGGAAGTTTTCTTAGAAATTAGGTACATATCAATCTTTTGTCAACTGAGTTATGTTTTTGAGGGGCCTTATTGCTTAAAAAGAACTTTATGTCATTTCCTTTTTAAAATGGGGAAAGCGGCCTTTTCAAATAGACTTTTGAATCTATATTTGTTCAAAACAGGCTTCAATAATATTTTCTTTATTATCATTACAAATGATATGCTGGAACATTCAAGGAAAGTTTGTTGGTAAAAACAGAGCATAAGAAAACTGAACTGATTTATAAGTGGCTGTAATAACAAATTTACAAAAGCAATTTGCATAATTTTCAGACCTCTGTTTCATAGCAATAGAATGAAATCAGCAAAAAAAAAAAAGAGAGAGAGACAAGAGAGAACTCAACCAAAACAAAACTACCTGTCAGCACACATACAAAATGTGTTCTTTATCCAAAGGACGGAGTCACAATGAAGGATGATATCATCCATTGAAATACAGAAATAATTTCTTGACTCTCTCTCCCTATTCAGGGATATAAATTATCAAAGATTTTTCCCCTTAACAATGTGTTTTGTTTTCCTCTGTCCCTTTGTACGATAACTCTAGCCTGAGAGATTCTTTTATCTGGAGGACTACAGAGCTATTCCCAAGTAGCCCAATCTCAGCCACCACTCCTTTAGAGGTCTCCTTTTATTATTGTGTAAAAATGCAGGTTTAAACTTATATATTCAGTCAGCATTGTGTGACTTGCTCAGTAATTCCCAGTCCTGTGGACTGCTGTTCATTTACCGGGAGTCACTGCTTGGACTGGGTGAGACTTTACCACTGACACACGAGATGCATCAACAATCATCTCCATTTCTGCCACATTTCTGTGCCCTGCACTGTCATACTCAAGTCTGTGTGGGCTTTATCCACCTTTACAGATGTTGTTTAGTCACTAGGTCATGTCCGGCTCTTTGTGACCCCATGGATTGCAGCACGCCAGGCTTCCCTATCCTTCACTATCTCCTAGAGTTTGATCAAACTCATGTCCATTGAGTCGGTGGTGATATCCAACCATCTCATCTTCTGTTGCCCCCTTCTCCTCCTGTCCCTAATCTTTGTTCCTGACCAACATCAGGATCTTTTCCAATGAACTGGATCTTCACATCAAGTGGCTACTTCAGCACCATTACAGATGAGCTGAGGGTAAATAAGTGACTATGGTGTTTTGGGGTGAAGAAGAAATATAATTATGCTGATACTCTGAAAATGACAATTTCTTTGATCCAAGGAGGGGAATTTATGTATATGGGGCTTGTAAATCTATAAACTAGTATATAAACTCACTTCTCTAAGTTCAAGTTCACTTCTCATTTCAGGAGCCACATCCTTTAAAAAAAAAAAATCAAAACAAAACTCAGATGTGATTACTCTCCCCTTTAATGACCTTTACATCACTCTCATCTGTAGATGTTGATCTGATCAGAATCCATCCCTTTCACAAATCCCCTTCACTCAGACAAGCAGTAGAACATGTTAATGTTCCAGCAGTTAAAAGGCTTCTGAAGAACACAAAAATGTGGATTTTAGTTCAGATTTAAAAGTTGTGTTCAAAGATACACATAAAACTCTTCACTTTAAATCATCATGGAATTATGGAAAACTAGTAATTAAAATACACACGCACAGACACACATGCTCAAGCACCCCCCAGGCCCAAATAAAAATCCTCAGGTTTGCAATGCTATTTGAAATTATATCTCACATTCTTTTGAATGCTGGCTGATCTTTACAGTGACTCCTGTGTGTGACAGAGATCTTGTTTGTCATTCACTGTGCAACATGGTAGTAGTTTGTACATATTTTTCCTCCTGGTTTTATGCTAGTGGTTTGCACATTAATAAGAGAGTCTTAGAAATGGTGCCTCTTGCAAGACCAGTTTGTGTCCAACATAAAATGCAAGCACACATCGATATCTGTTTCCCATTTTCATTTTGGCTGCACTTAACTTCATTTTCAGTCACTTTGGAATTAGCCAAGGCTATATGATTAGTTCTAGCTCAGTAAAATGAAAGTTGAGTGGAAATAATGTACACCACCTCCACATCCATCCTTTAAGACCGCTCACATGTTCCTGTGTGCAGTCTGTGCCCCTGAACAATGACAGAGGTGGAGGATCTAAGGGGAGAGTTTCCAAAGCCAAGTTTCTGACCTCCTCGCTCATGGACCTGAGTGAAAAAGAAATGAACCAGAATTGCTTTTAAGTTTCTTAAATTTGGGGAAAGAGTAAAAATTACTATTCTTGTGATGTTTATCTTTTTATTCACAAATTGAGCAGAATCAATTTCTTAGGCAAAGTGTATTACTCTTTATATCAAAAATAAGAGAAAAACTTGTTTTGTCTTGGCAAATTCTTTTCTCTTATTTCTGTGTTTTATGTGAAACCTTTTACTTTCTCAAGTGTTAAAACTCTAGTTACTCAATCCAACCCATTATGAACATCAGCTTCATATAATACCTTTATTTATTTTTAAAAAATTTTTATAATTCCTGGTCACATATCTACTTTTCATTGGATTACTCTTATGCTGCTAGGACCAAATAAACCCCTTTGCTTTGTGAAGAAGTAACTCATTGTCTGTAACACTGCCCTATAGGTGGCTTTCAGGAATTCAGGGAAATGATGATAAATGTAGACTTCAGAGAAAGATCTGGTTTCTTAAGGCAGTTTGGCATTTGGATGTGCCTAAAGTGGTAAGAATTAAATAGTAAGAGAGAAGTGGGATCAGAATCCAAGCTTAAAGCAAAAGTGTGTGCAATATAAATTTACAGCTATCCCACATCTACTTTCAAAAAACTCTGTGCCATCTCTTGGTAGTGTGATTGCCTTACAGTAATAAAATAATTCTAATTCCTCCCTCCCATCTCTTATGTCATTACTATCATTCTAATGTTATTCATTTCACTTGAAAGAAGTATATATATAATCATACATAATCAAATACACATAGCTGTTATTATATTTTGGGCAAGCCTATATATTTTACCAATTAAGAATTAAAAAAAAATTTACCTTTACTTATTCCTTCTTCTATGTACTTCCTTATTTATGCAGCTCCAAGTTTCTGACCTATATTATTTTTCTCTTTTCTAAAGAAATCCTTTTAATGTTTAATGCAAGGCAGGTTAACTGGCAACAGTTACCTTCAATTTTTGTTTTGTCTGACAGTACATTAAAAAGCAGAGACGTTACTTTGCCAACAAAGGTCTGTCTAGTCAAATCTATGTTTTTTCCAGTAGCCATGTATGGATGTGAGAATTGGACCATAAAGAAAGCTGAGTGCCGAGGAATTGATTCTTTCGAACTATGGTGTTGGAGAAGACTCTTGAGAGTCCCTTGGACTGCAAATAGATCAAATCAGTCCATCCTAAAGGAAATCAGTCCTGAATATTCATTGGGAGGACTGATACTGAAGCTGAAAGTCCAATACTTTGGCCACCTGATGCGAAGAGCTAACTCATTTGAAAAGAACCTGATGCTGGGAAAGATTGAAGACTGGAAGGGAAGGGGAGGACAGAGGATGAGATGGCTGGATGGCATCACCAACTCCATGGGCATGAGTTTGAGTAAACTCCGGGAGTTGATGATAGACAGGGAGGTTTGGTGTGCTGCAGTCCATGGGGTCACAAAGAGTTGGACACAACTGAGCATCTGAACTGAACTGAACTGACAGTCTTTAATTCTCCTTCACTTTTGAAGAAGAGTTTTGCAGTGTTCGGAATTCTGTTAGTGTTTTTCTTTTTTTTCCTCTCAATATTTTATATATTTCACTCTACCTTCTTGCTTGCATGGCTTCTGAGAAATCGATGTAATCTTTTTTGTTGTCCCTATGTAGATATGTCATTTTCCCCCCTCTAGCTACTTCAGAATTTTTTCCAAATTTATTCTTTGTCTTTATTTTCTGTAGTTGGAAAGTGATATGTCTAGATGTGTTTCTTGTTTTTATTTTTTTGTTTGTTTTATTTTGGTATTTTATCCTCCTTGATTTCTCTTAGCTTACTGAATCTGTAGTTTGGTGTCTGACATTAATTAATTTGAGGGAAATTGTCATATTATTTCACATATTATTTCTTCTATTCCTATTCTTGTTCTTCTTCTGATATTCCTATTACATGAATGATACACCTTTTGGTTTTGTCCCAAAGTCTTTAGATATTCTGTTTTGTTTCCTTTTTCTAGATGTTGTTCACTTTGTTTTTTAGTTTTGAAGATCTGTTGAGGTAACCTCAAATTCAGAGATTCTTTCCTCAGACATGCCCCATCTAATAGTGAATCCACCAGAGACATTCTTCGTCTCTGTTACAGTGTTTTTGTCCTTTGATATTTCTCTTTAATCCTTTCTTAACACTTTCATCTTTCTGCTTACATGATCCATTTGTTATTGTATATTATTTTATTCAGTAGAGTATTAATCATACTTATTCTTGGCCTGAAAATTCCAGCATCCCTACCGTAGTTGATTCTGACGCTTTCTCTGTCTCTTCAGATTGTGTCTTTTGCTTCTTAATGGGCCTTGTAATTTTTTTCTCAGTAGCCAGGCATATTAGGTAAAGGAAATGCTATAAATAGTAATGTGGTGGTGAGATATAGGGGAAGGAGAAACATTCTGTAGTACTGAGTTAGGGCTCCGTTTTTCAGTCAGCCTGAGCCTCTGGACAGTGAACGTCACAGGTGTTTCTCAGGTTTTTTTTCCCTTCATACTTAGTGTGAGAGTAGATGGTTAGAGTGGACGGCGTTGGTGTTTCCCTTTTTCCACATGGAGCTGACTAGAGTTTCGTATTTCACTTACCCGAAATCATTTAAACTCTGATTAATACCCCAGCGGGTTAGGCTTTGGTTCACTAGTTTCTCCTAAGAGCAGACTTCATTGAACAGAACAGCATGTGCTGTTATATTTCAGAATGGTTCGTTTGCCCTCTCCTTACAGAAATTACAATGGAATATTTTTTCTGATATTTACTGTGAGAACCTGCTCCAGCTCCAAGAGGAATGTCTCACAATATTGTGGAGCACCTTCTACGAATGAGTCCTCTGGAGTTTTTAACTTTCAGACCGAGGCACTCACGATTCATCAGTTACAGTGGAGGCTTTCCTACCTTAGCAGAATCTCTGTGCCTCTAAGCCATGACTCCCTGTATCCACCTATCTCTCCAATCTTGGAACAGCAGTTTACCCTGTTTTCTTACCTCTCTTACAGATCCAAGAAGAGTTGTTGATTTTTTCCATCAACTCAGCTTTTTACTTGTTGTTAAGATAAAGTTGTGATTTCTTACTTCCTTATATGCAAAACTAGAAACCTGATGTTGAACTTTTTTTGCCATTTTAAACCTAGAGTGATAATATTTAACTCAGTCAACTTATTGGAGAATATTTGGGGCATGATTATTTGCAAATATTTCATATACTTATATATTTTCAGCTAGAAAATACATTGCCATTTACATACAACTGCATAATAAAAATCTGAGAGAGTTTCTACAGTTTACCTGGCTCTTACATTGTGCTGCTTCATCACATCTTTAATTATTTCAGCTCATTATTGTGGGTGTGATGCAAAATGCTGTAATGCAAAAAGGTGAGTAAGGGCTGATGAACTAAATAGATCCAAGTCTGTATTATATCCCTTGCTTCCTGCCAAACCTTTTACTATTTCCACTCATTTTCCAATTCAAAAGAGAAAATTGGTTTAAGTTAAACTTGCTTTACATTTTCTCTTCTAAATATTTTCTGAAATGACTTTTATAACAAAATTAAAATAAAAACATAATTGAGTTAGTAAGCAGGTGAAATTATCTTATGACTACTGTAGTGTTTTCTGATACAACTGTGTCTTAAAGAGGTGTTTGTGTTTTCATAAGATTCATTATTTCAGATTTTCCAAGATAACTGCAGAGCTGAAAGAAGGAATTCAATTGAGTGTCCATGTTTAATCTTGGCAAGGCAATATATTTTAAGCAATACTTCTAGTTGTCATTTTAGTCATTTTTACCTATCAATAAAGTAGTTTAATCATTCAAAAAGTAGTTTTGAAAAGATTCCTAATAAAACTTGATTAGTTTCTAATACGATTTCATTTGATTTAATATAAGTATTCTGTTTTTTCAGAACTGTGCAATTATGTGGTACAAGTTATATATTATGTGGCATAATTGGAATTTTTATCTGGCAGGAAATCAGCTTTATGTTCTAGGTAAAATTATCTTCACGGCAATATAAAAGCATTGATATTGAGGCTAGTCATTTCTTTATTTCAATTGTTCTACTAGGGCCTATGTTTCTAGGTTCTAATTTGTAATAAGATCAGAATAAAGACAGAATTAATGAGTGTTTTAAAATTATATCTAGAGATGATTATAAATAGAATGACAGTTTCTATTAGAATATTGATATTAAAAAAACATAGTATACTATTTAAATCATTTAAGGTCACAACAGTAAATGATAATAATTATTGTTTCATTTAAAACTTCATTTTCTTAGATATCATTTATTTAAGACTCCTCATTCTGAGTAAAAGGGAATAAGGAAACTATACATTCTTATTCAGTCACAATATTGTCATCTTATTCATGTATACAATTTACTAGCTGAAAGAATATTTTAGGCCTAATTGAAAGCTTATTTAGTTTATCATTTAATTATAATATACTATCTAATTTTCTGACCCATAGTAGATTAAGAATGTTATAATTGACAAAATAAATGATATAGTTAATATAACATTTTATATGAGACACACAGTAATTTTTCAAAGAAAAATAACATAAAAGAGGGTTCAGAAAAATAGTTAAAATTCTCATATTTAAGTAGCATGACAAATTGTGACAAATTTATAATTTATGTGCAAAAGATTTTAGATTGTTTCTTTCAGTATGAGGACATGTTTTATTGTAGTTTCTAAGAGTTCAACATTAAGTATAATCTTTGTTATGATTTGCCTAGGGAAGATAGAAGTATATCTAGTATAGCAGTGCTGTTGATTCTGTAGCTCTGTTCTAAATTTGTGCTTTCTGACAATTACGTCAGGTATTGCCAATGATTCTGGTCATGGATCACCCTTTGGAAACGAAGTATTTGACCTATACCTGAGTATTTTATTGTATGTGTCATCATTTAAGAGTATTGTTGGCAGACCAAATTATATTTAAAAAATATAATTTTATTTGTCATGATATCTTAAAAATATATTATTTCAGTAAAAAAGCAGAAGTTAAGGAATGATGATATTTATTTGACAAAAGTATTACATAGGAGAGAAGAGAGGTGTGGAAGCTTTCTTAATGATTTGGGACGCTGCCACTGGTTGCTGCAAAGGTTCACCTTAAAAGAGAGCTTGTTAAGAGAACTGCCCCTGCTTCCCCCAAAATTGAATTCCTGCCAAAACAGGATATTCCATATAGCCGAGCATATTCTGCATAGTCTGGCTGAACACGTGGGGATTCCTGAAGTAGATTAAGGGAAATCTACCTAGAACTTACCAGAATTTATATCCTCTTTCTCATATGGAAGATCTTCAGAAAATACAGAATTGTATAAAATAATAAGACGGAAAAAGTATACACTTAAGGTGGACACATCAGCTTAAAATAAACTCAAGCCAGCAAAATAGTGTTCATTTAATTTATATAATAAAAGGAATCATTTTCTAATAGTATTTTTTTGTGTATGTGTACACATTTTCTAATAGTATCTTGAAGCTAAAAATGTGTAACTGTCTTGTTAATAGTGAGGAAAGAATAAAAGAAATGGGGATAATCCTTTTGAACCCATAACAATGTTAAATCTATGAAAAAAGAAAGTGAAAACTAATATATGAGGCAGATGATTTAACTAAGTAGCAGAGCATCTAAAAACTCTTCCTTTGTGTTGTATTTATGTAATTTGCAAAGAAGATAAGGATTCTCATTAAAAAACATTTTCTACCTGTTTGATATCTATTTTATTTATAAAGCAAACCTTTTTGTCTTTAATTTCTTTAACTTCTCTTTCCCCCCTCAGCTCAAGGAATAAATAAATAAATATTTTAAAGTTACAAAAAAATCATGAAATCTCAGGGAGAAGTGCTAGACTGTTTGAGTAAGTGCTAAACTGAGTGTATGAAAAATACCATTATATTTTCCCCACAATGATCTAATTATTTTCAAAATATCAGAGACTTGTGGAGTTAGAAGGGATGTCAAAGGCAAATGTGTCCCAACTCCCTTATGTACAGAATGAGAAAATAGGGACTCAAAGACGTAAAACTGGCTTGTGGGAGAGAAAGGACATAATCTTAAACATCTGATTCCAACTTTAGTGTTCTTCCTAGCATGTCACCAATATTTGATATGTTATTTCTGAATGTGAAAGTAAGCTTTTAACAAATTTTAGCTTCCAAAATGTGTGATACTCCCTTAGAGTTCACTTCAGTTCAGTCGCTTAGTCGTGTCTGACTCTTTGCGACCCCATGAACTGCACCACGCCAGGCCTCCCTGTCCATCACCAAATCCCGGAGTTTACCCAAACTCATGTCCATTGAGTCGGTGATGCCATCCAACCATCTCATCCCCTGTCGTCCCCTTCTCCTCCTGCCCTCAATCTTTCCCAGCATCAGGATCTTTTCAAATGAGTCAACGACAGAATGATTTCTGTTGGTTTCCAAGGCACACTATTCAATATCACGATTATCCAAGTCTGTGCCCCGACCAGTAACACTAAAGAAGATGAAGTTGAATGGTTCTATGAAGACCTACAAGACTTTTTAGAACTAACACCCCAAAAAAGATGTCCTTTTCATCATAGGGGACTGGAATGCAAAAGTACGAAGTCAAGAAATACCTGGAGTAACAGGCAAATTTGGCCTTGGAGTACAAAATGAAGCAAGGCAAAGGCTAATAGAGTTTTGCCAAGAGAACACACTGGTCATACCCTCTTCCCTTAGAGTAAGTGAGAACAAAATCAAAACATGAGTTAAAATATAATAAAGAACAGACATTATTCTATATCAATGAGGACTGATATACAGGGTAATTAAATAAATCCCATAAATTATGAAGGATGTAGTTATTTGGCTGGTTGGAGAATAGATAATAATCCAAGCAAGAGGATTTAACACAAATCTCCACTTACAGAAGAAGCATGTTTTTTTTTTCTAAATAGATTTCAACTAATGTCATATAAAAGTACTTTGCAGCAGCTCAATGAGCATTTTTTCCATTGGTTATAAATGGATTTTCCAACTCTTTCTAACTGCTCAAATAGGAATCATGTATAAGTTATAGTTTGTAATAATAATCTAAGGTAACTTGAGCATGCAGTGGGAACGCAGTAAGCCAAATATCAGTAGACCTTGTTTTTAACTAGGTCTTTTAATTTATTTTCTTATAAAATAAGGACAAACAAGGGCATGGACTCGTATTTCATATTTTCAAGACAGTAAAAGTAGGTACTGCTCTCTGCCTACTTCAGTCAATATTAAGAAGGATCAAATGAAAGACCATGTAAGTGTTTATTTATAATCCTTTGTGTTGGTATGTCAGTTAAGTTATTAAATCAAAGAGTGTAGTGTTCCTGGTTTTCAGATAAATAATGAAACATTCCATTGTGCTCACTTCAGCAGCACATCTACTAAAATTAGAATGGTACAGAGGAAATTAGCATGGCTCCTGTGAAAGGATGACTTGCAAATTCTTGAAGCAGTTCATATTCTTAAATATATAGCCAATGGGAATTTGCTGTGTGCCTCAGGGAACTCAGACAGGGGCTCTGAAACAACCCAGAGGGGTGGGATGGCGGAGCTGAAAAGGAGGTTCAGAGGGAGGTCTATGGCGATTCATGTTGGTGCTTGGCAGAAATCAACAAAATTCTGTAAAGCAATTATCCTTCAACTCAAAAAAAAAAAAGTAATGACTTTTTCACGGCCATATAGATAAGTAAATAGTAGCAAAATCAAGAATCGATTTATGGTCAAATACTAAATTCCATTTAGATCCAAATTGTGGTATTCCATCATTATTTTCTTTAGTGCCACTTCCTTCCAGAGAACGTGTGATACTCTGTGTGATAAGGGAGTATCACATATTTTTTCCAGAGGAAAAAATTGTTATTCAAATATTTTACTATAAAACCTTCCCTTCCAATTGTTTTAGTGTTACATTTTGTACTTTTCGAAATATTGAAGTGCCTCCTTTTTGTACAAATAAGATACTTGCAGTATATTAGTTTGGTATGAAAAAGTGAGGCATTGTTTTGTAAATACTGAATTTATTTCCCTTACCAGTTAGTATTTAGTGCTTTTAAATTGATTTAAATACATTTTTTACTTTTTTAAACAATTACAAATGCTTTCCAAACACCAGGACATAATTAAGCCAGAAGTTATATTTTTTGTTGCTTATGGCATTTATCTTTTTAGGTCCTAACTAACATCAGACTAATTATTTTAGGGATAAGGCAGTAATAGGAGCTGCTATAATCTAATGAGCCATGATATACTAAAGCACAGAGTTTATATTATTAGAATAATGAAATGATATATACATGCCCAGATGATTATATAGGTATATAATCAATGCACTATTATATAATTTGAATACATAAAATATATATATTTCTGCATCAATCACTAGTCATCAGGGAAATGCAAATCAAAATCACAGTGAGATATCATGTTATACCACTTAGGTTGACTGTTTTTTAAAAAGTTAAAAAAGATCACAGGTGTTGGTAAAGGCATAAGAAAAAAGAGAACCTTTGTGCACAGTTGGTAGAATGTAAATTGTTATAGCCGTTATGGGAAACAGTATGGAGTTTCCTCAAAAATTAAAAAATACCACTATTATATGGTCTAGCAATCCCACTTCTGCATATATATCCAAAATAAATTAAATCATTATCTTGAAGATATATATGCCCTCCCATGTTTAACTGCAACATTGTTTGCAATAGCCAAGTATGGAAACAACCTAAGTGTCCTTTGATGGATAAAGAATAGGTAGAATATAGGTGGCTCAGTCATAAAGAATCCGCCTGCCAATGCAAGAGACTCGGATTCAGTCCCTGGGTCGAGAAGATCACCTGCAGAAGGAAATAACAACCCACTCTATGTTTCTTGCCTGAGAGATCCCATGGACAGAGGACCCTGGCAGGGTACAGTCCATGGGGTTGCAAAAGTTGGACATGACTTAACGACTAAACACCACCACCAACAACAAATGTATAGATGTAAAATTCCAACTTTGAAAAAAAAAAATGAAATCCTGCCAATTGCAACAACTTGGATGAACCTGGAGGGCATTTTACCAAGTGAAATAAACAAGATATATTAGAAGAAATACTGCATGATTTCATGTATATGTGGAAGCTAAAATAGTTGAACTAATAGAAACAGTAGAAGAGTATTAGGGAGTGGGGAAATTGGGGAGGTATTGGCCAAAATGTATAAATTTTCAACTATAAGATGAATACATTCTGGAGATCTAATATACAGCATGGTGACATTTAAAATGAAATATACTTTACAATTTGTTAATATAATAGATCTTAAGCATCCTCACTACACACACACACACACACACACACACACACACAAAGATAACTATCTGACGTGATAGATGTGTTAATGACTTTTATTGTAGTAATCATTTTTATAGTATAAACATATATCAAATTATCATGTTGTACACCCTAAATACAATTTTGTCAGTCATACTCCAGTAAATCTATGTTTGTTTAATAAATCAATATAGATTTTGTATTATTTAAACAATAGAATGGCATATACATGCTAAAGATGATTAAAGATATTATTCATTATTATATCTTTTGAATACATACAAATATAAATGTATAGGAGTATGTTAACAGCTTCCTTGGTGGCTCAGAGGTTAAAGCGTCTGCCTGCAACGTGGGAGACCTGGGTTCTATCCCTGGGTTGGGAGGATCCCCTGGAGAAGGAAATGACAACCCACTCCAGTATTCTTGCCTGGAGAATTCCATGGATAGAGGAGCCTGGTGGGCTACAGTCCATGGGGTCGCAAAGAGTTAGACACGACTGAACGACTTCATTTCATTTTTTTTTTTATGTTAACAGTTGCAAGTGGATGCCTCTAAATTTAAAAAGTAAAGCAATAATCAGTTTTTCAAGTAATAATGAAATATAGATGCATATAATATTGGAGGCCACTGATTGTTCAGAGAGAATCAAAATTAAAAGAAATTATTAGGGGACTTCCCTGGTCCAGTGGCCTAAGACTCCATGTTCCCAATGCAGGGGGCCCAGGTTCATTCCCTGGTCAGGGAACTAGATCCCACATGCTGCAACTAAGACCCATCACAGCCAAATAAATGAAAATAAATAAATATATTTTAAAAAGTAAATTATTGTAGTGTGAAATTGGATAAAATTAACCAGAGTTGTCATGTCACGCATAACCTCTAAAAGGACCATACACTGAGGAATTTATTGGTGAGCTCTCTGAAATATTTTTAGCATGGATTGTGATTTCATGCTACTTACACTGCTGCTTGCATTTTATTTTATTTTTTTGGTCTAAATCCAACTGCTGTCTTAATATTCTCCACATGGAAAGTCAAGCGACCTTATTTGCATTTTAAAAGAGTGTGATGTGGTAAATCATGCCCAATGCCAAAACAGAATTATTTCTTTAATATGGTCGTGATGTAACCTGTCCCAGTGTTATTGAGATGTACACAGAATTCTTAACCTTGAGCCTTCTGAATTTAATACAGTCCTCTATTAGAAAAATGTGTATAGTTTCTCAAAATGAACAGAAGCTAGATTTCAGTGAGATTTCACTCCTAGGTTTTTGCAATATTTAACCCTTTCATATTTAAGTATTTCCTTTTTTAAAAAAGTTCAGTTCAGTTCAGTTGCTCAGTCATGTCTGACTCCTTGTGACCCCATGGACTGCAGCACATCAGGCTGCAGTTAAAAAAAGTTAACTGCCTACTATTTTAGATGAAACAGCTTACAACTACAGAGTCAGAAAGTATATTAATGGTAAGAGAGCTGGAGGGGCAGTTGGAGAGAAACAGAAGTTACTGCCAAGGGGCACAAGGCTTCTCTTTTGCAGGTGAAAATGCCTTAATTGATATTGGTAGTGGTTGCATAATTCTGTGAATAAACTAAAAACAATCTGAATTGAACATTTTGAATGCTTGGATTTTATGGGATGTAAACTATTGTTGTTGTCCTTTAGTCTCTAAGTTTTGTCCAGCTCTTTTGTAGCCCTATGGTATGGACGGTAGCCCACTAGACTCCACTGTCCATGGGATTACCCAGCAAGAATACTGGAGTGGGTTGCCATTTCCTTCTCCAGGGGATCATCCAGACCCAGGGATCAAACCCATGTCTCTTGCTTGACAGATGGATTCTTTAACACTGAGCCACCAGGGAAGCCCAATATGTAAATTACATCTCAATAAAGATGTCAAAAATTTAGCCTGCAAAATAAAAATGGAAAAATCATATATTATTTTAGTAGTAATATAGTGAAAAAGACTTTTTGAGACTACTTTGAAAATTCTGAAGTTTGACCATTTTCTGAAGTATTATGGTTACATTTCCAAGCTTTTACAAATATAAATCAGTTTATAGGATTTTTTCCAAATGGACACATTTTTTGACCAAATTCTGTGTTCCTCTTTAAGATCAAAGTAAGAAGAAAATACCATTTTTATTTGAAATAACTTTAATTTCTCATGAAGAATATTTACTTTTCTGTCTAAAGTGTTTCCAAGTTATCAAAGCTAAATTTATTGTTGACATTATTGTTAATTCTTCTTTGCATATACTTACCTATTTAATCCACATTATACTCTATAATGTAATTATTATTATTTTAAAGATTATTAACTTGGGGCAGAGAGAAGGTAAGTAGCTTGATCAGTGTAGCAGAGTTATTAAGTGGCAAATCCAAAATTTATAAGTATAAATTCTGACACCAAAATTTCAGCTTTCACCTGTAATATTCAGTGGTTTGATAAGATTTCATAATCATACACAAGAGTACATGCTGGCTTAGCAGGGTAAGATTATATCCATAATGATTATTGATACAAAAGAAATTTAGCAAATAATAAATAAGCTAGCTATAAGTTGCAAATTTCTTTTTGATGAATAGAGTTTTATGATAATGATAATAATAAAAATATCTAATATTTGTGTAGTCTTTGATTCATGCAGGAACACTTTAGAAAATTATAATTTTTGTATTAAATTTGAAGCTGGGATATAAATGTATAAAATAACTTATTGATGGTCATGCAGCTAGTGAAAGTGTTAATCACTCAGTCTGTCCAATTCTTTGCAACCCCAAGGACTGTAGCCTGCCAGGCTCCTCTGTTCATAAAATTCTCTAGGAAAGAATACTAGAGTGGGTTGCCATTTCTTTCTCCTGGGAATCCTTCTGATCCAGGGATCCAACCCAGGTCTCCCGCATTGCAGGCAAATTGTTTACCGCCTGAGTCACCAGGGAAGCCCTGGTGTTTCAATTACTTATCCTCTAATATAAAACATATCATAGGAATTCTGGCAAGCCAAGAGGAGAGATTATATGAAACTTTAGTTAATTTCTTCTGCTGGTATCTAAACTTTGTATATAGTATTGACAGAATTCAGCCATTTTTGAACTACTTGCCTCTACTAAGCTTTTTAAAAAACTTTCTAGGAAAGTTGTTGCCTAAAGGCATATAGATGTGCCTAGGCATGAGCTTGTTGACCAGTAGACTAATTTCTCATAGGAAAAATATCAAAGATAGTATTAAGTATTATTTATGAGTCTGTTACAGAGCTCAAGTCAAATACATGTCTAATTGTATTTGTGGTAAGAAATCTAATAGAATTTTATTGCACTTCTGAAATATACTGGGCTTCTCTGATAGCTCAGTTGGTAAAGAATTTGCCTGCAATGGAGGAGACCCCAGTTTGATTCCTGGGTCAGGAAGATCTGCTGAAGAAGGGATAGGCTACCCACTCCAGTATTCTCAGGCTTCCCTTGTGGCTCAGCTGGTAAAGAATCCACCTGCAATGCAGGAGACCTGAGTTTTATCCCTGGGTTGGGAAGATCTCCTGGAGAAGTGAAAGACTACCCACTCCAGCATTCTGTCCTGGAGAATTCCATGGACTGTATAGTCCATGGGGTCGCAAAGAATCTTTGTTTCATGTTTTATATGTATGTGTATATATATATATATATATACACACACACACACACATTTCATGTAATGTAATATATATGTATATATGTAATATATGTATGCATATATGTGTGTATGTATGTGTATAGGTAATGTATATGTATGTGATGTAATATATATAGGTATATATACTTCATGTAATGACAGCTAAAGGGGAATCATTATATAATTAGAAAAGAACAAAAAACATGCTTTCATTACCCAGTTTAATAATAAAAGTGCATAGGGTGTGTTATATGAATATATATATATATATTGGAGGGGGAAGTCAGAAGATCTCAAAATCTTAATTTTTTAAAGAAAGTTATAGATATTTGAACCTAGTATCTCAGACACCTTCTTATCCCCCAACTCTCTTTTAAAGTTGATTTTCTTTAAATATTTGTCTGTGCTCCCCATTCATTTTTACATTTACACTGTATGAAAAATCCACAGTGCTACCATTACTCAATAGGAATACTTAGTTCAGTGGCATCACGTTCAAAGTCAATGGATGTTTCGGAACTCATCTTACTTGACCTTTCAGTGGCCTTTAAAAAATGCCCCTTCTTCATATTATACACATTTTTTTTTGGCCTGTAGCTTTAATGGTGACATAATCTCCTGGTTTTCCTGCTACCTCCCTGGTCTCATCATCTCTCTTGCTTTATTCTACTAAATTTCCTATACATCTCTATTAGTTGAAATATTTCTTCAAGGTCTTATCTTGCCTCTTTTCTCTTCTCCATATTCTATCACCAGTGTTTTCCCTGTATTTTCCAGGAGAAATAATTCAAATATGTAAGATAAACAGAGTACTCCAATTTACATAAAATAGATGTCCTTTGATAAGAAAACCAGGATGGTAACTTTTGGAATGGCAGAATAACAACCTCTGAAAATCCACTTTTAAGTAAAAGCAATTAAACACTGGCAAAACTATCAAAAAACAACTTTCAAAAAACTCTGAGATTTAACAACCTAGACAGCATATTAAAAAGCCAGAGACATTACTTTACCGACAAAGATCCGTCTAGTCAAAGCTATAGTTTTTCCAGTAGTCATGTATGGATGTGAGAGTTGGACCATAAAGAAAGCTGAGCATCAAAGAATTGATGCATTTGAACTGTGGTGTTGGTGAAGACTCTTGAGAGTCCCTTGGACTGCAAGGAGATCAAACCAGTTCATCCTAAAGGAAATCAGTCCTGGGTGTTCATTGGAAGGACTGATGTTGAAGCTGAAACTCCAGTACTTTGGCCACCTGATGCAAAGAGCTGACTCACTTGAAAAGACCCTAATGAGGGGAAAGATTGAAGGCAGGAGGAGAAAGGGACAACAGAGGATGAACTGGTTGATTGGCATCACCAACTCTTTGGACATGAGTTTGAGCAAGCTCTGGGAGTTGGTAATGGGCAGGGAAGCCTGGTGTGCTGCCGTCCATGTGGTTGCAAAGAGTATACACAACTGAGTGACTGAACTGAACTGAACTGAGAAGTAACAAAAAGCTTTTAACAATCTAATTATTCAAGAAAAAGTGCTAAATCTGGTAAGAAGAGTGACTTTTATTTTGTTTTAACCTTTCTTAATCCCAGCCCTCAAAAACCAACAGTCTTGCAATTATGTGCTGAGTTTAGTCATTCAGTCCTGTCAGATTCTTTTCAATTTCATGGACTGTAGCCCACCAGGCTCTTCTGTCCGTGGGAATTATCCAAGTAAGAATACTGGAATGGGTTGCCATGCACTTCTCCAGGGATCTTTCCAACCCAGTGATCGAACCGGGTTCTCACACATTGCAGGCGGATTCTTTACCCTTGAGCCGCCAGAGAAACAACTATAGTTGCTGTGAAAGCAAGCAGTATAGCAGCCATCGGAGGAGGGAAAACAAGCTGGGGGCTACGCAAAATCTTCATCCCCAGAGAACTAGCACTATTTAACCTGTGTCAACCACAGCTGCAAGCTCCATTCCCAGGGACTGTCTTTGACAGACTCACTGTTTGCAAACAGGATTGCCCACAGGGCATTTGTCTAAAATTATCAAGGGCAATTGTTTAACATTGCAGCTGTCAAACATAGCAATACAAGTAGGTCTAAAAAGAGACTGACAAAAACAACTTAAGAAACTGGCAAATGAAATATCCATAAGGAGATTTGTAAAGCTCCAACATATTCATAGCAATCTAGAAGGCTACACATATATATACAGTTGCACACATGCCACAGTGTACCCTAGAAGGCTCCAAACTCTAACTGAGCAAGACCAGTAATGTAAGATTGGTTCAAAATGTAATGCTCAATCAATGTACTGTGACATATATGTAATAAAGGACAAATGCCACATGATTATCTATATAGACTTAGGAAAAAAAATCAAATGCCAACATCGTTTTGTGATAAAAAAAAAAAAAGCTTCAATCAGGAATAGAGATTTCTTCAACTTGATAAAAACTACATCTGAAAAACTCACACTAACATTATATAAAGTTTTAAAAGGCTAGCTGTGTCCCTCTAAATACCAGAAAGAAGCGAAAGATGTTGGCATTTGCCACTTCTATTCAATATTTTACTGAAAGTTCAACCTAGAGTAATTAGACAAGAAAAATAAAAAGATGTATAGATAGAATAGGAAAAAGTGAAAATATCTCTATTCTCAAAAGAAAATATCTTCTATATAGAAAAACCAAAGTATTAGACAAAAGTGTATTAGAAATCATTAACATGCTCAGCATAGTTACAAGATTCAAGATTTATGCAAAACAAGTTATATTGCTAGACACTTAACAATGAGCAGTACAAATGTCAAGTTCTTAGAAAAACTGTTCAAAATGATCTTTTGTTTTCATTAAGAGGTCAGATTTGATATTTTGGTACAACTTTCATGTCATTCTTGTAATTTGTTTGAATTCTTTTCATAATCTGTCACATTTTTTGCTTTATGGATATATTTAGGATGACAAGATATGGCATGATATGGCTAGTTTTTGTTATGTTTTTAATGTCTATAAAAGCATTTATTTTAAAACGATCATTGTGAGGTTTTAGTTTATTCACTCAAACTATATATGTGTGTGTGTGTGTGTGTGTGTGTGTGTGTGTATTTTTTTTTAACATTTTAGGCTCTTTGTTCTCTTTAAAAATCTCTGGCAATAATTCCATTTAAGTCTCTGGAAAGTAACATGAAATTTCAATCCTGGCATAAGCTGAACTTTCAATATTTATACTTCAGTCCCTTCAAAGTTGAGCAAATCATTTTATATAATCAAAAGTTTAGTTTAAAAATCTAAAGAAAATCACAGTTAACTGAGCATCTATCCTAAGAATAATCTTCACTTGGTAAGTCTTGGTGGAACACTTGAAATAAAACTGAAGTGCTCTTGAATGTATCCTGTATATGCTTACAAAAATTGCATAGATCTGATGGCTCTAAGAATGATGAATATAGTATAGGTTATAGGGTTATACAAAATCAGAGCCTAGACTATTTATTGCAGCCATGATACATAGCCCAGTGGAAATATTTGCACATATATATACATATATATATTATTTTATTTTATTTATTCATCTTTGTGCTGGGTCTTCCTTGCTCGTGAGCTTTCTCTAGTTGTAAAGAGTGGGAGCTTCTCTGAATTTAAGGTTTGCGGGTTTCTCACTGTGTTGGCTTCTCTTGTTGTGGAGCGCGGACTCTAGAGATCATGGGCTTCAGCAGTTGCAGCAAATGGGCTCAGTAGTTGCTGCTCCCAGGCTCTGGAGCACAAGCTCAATAGTTGTTGCTCACTGAGCTTAGTTGCTCCATGGCATGTGGGATCCTCCCAGCTCAGGGATGCCCCATGTCTCCTGCCCTGACAGGTGGATTCTTTACCACTGAACCACCAGGGAAGCCCCTATGGGCATTTTAATTCAGGTGGGATTGTCCTATTATCATGGACTATAATCAAAAACAATTATGGATCTTTAAACATTCACAGTTGTTCAGTAAAACACAAAACAGTAACAGCTACTTTCCTGAATGGATCAACTTACATCATAGAAATCAAAGCAAATATTGTTCTTACATAATGAGAAAGGAGGAATAAGCACATTGTTTTTTCTATGATCATACCATCCTGAACACACTTGCCAATCTTGTCTGATCTCAGAGGTTAAAGGCATTTTTTTTTGCATATAATCACCAACGTTGCTATACTTTAAAACAGCACATAAGAGTCTATCCCAAACTCCTAATATATCCCTCCCCCAATATAAAATAAAAATTAAAAAATAGGTTCACCTTCAAACCAATTTTGAAAAGAGTTCTTCAATCCTTTATTTTTAAAACCAGTCTTCAGAGTATACATCTTTTCTCATCCATGCCAAAGGCATAGCTGGAAGGCAAGAGATGCTGTCCCATTCAGTACAGACTGAGATGTATTGCAATATGGACTCCCTTATTATGTCTATACCTCATCTAAAGCATGAGCTTTAAAGTCATACAATGTCATCATTTTGATCATAAAAATGATAGCATTTCAAGTTGCTCACTCCTTATCAGTTTCCATTAAGATAATTATGCTACATTAAAATTCAAAATAAATCTGAAAATGCTTTTAAATTTTAAAATATCTACAATTTTCAACAACGACAAATTTTCAAGTGAGACAATGAAACTTTTGAGTGTGAACACTTGCCTAAAGCCATGTAGTGATTATTTTGAACTGACCTTAAAACCCAGATGTCCTAATCACAAATCCAGTGCCTGTCCCATTGAACATCAAAATCTCCAGAGAATGTTTTTTTACTCCAAATCATAGGGTTTTGTGGAGGTATTTTGGCTCATTTATATTATGAAAATAGCAGGATAAACTTTTTAATCTGATTGTTATATTCTATTAAATCTAAATTTAATAAATCTGTTCAGAAATAACTATGATTCAGATTATTTTATTAATTTCTATGTGTTTTTTGTATAGAGCAAAGCAATTTTATTGTTCAGTAAACATTTACTTAATTTTCTGTTACTGGCTAAATACAGTGCTACATCATGTGGATATGAAGTTGAAGGGAAGTAAGACCTTTCCCTTAAAATGCTTACCAGTTTTATCTGAGAGATTTTGAAAAGTCATTATATTATAAAATATAATTCCCGTTTCTTGTACTTCCTTCCTTAAATGTGCATATCACCAGGGCCTTGATTTGGCTGTTAAATTATTAAGCAGAAATCCTATATGTCACTTCTGAGCAGAAGCTTTAACAGTTCCTATGTGATTTGCCAGATTTTCTTTTCCCTGGCTTGAATATAATAGAAACATAGACATAGACATAGAACCTTTCTCCAGTTAGAGTAGAAACCAAATCTATTTTGACTGATACACACTGTGTTATGTATTGTCAAGTACCTAGAAAGAAACACTTGGCACTCTCAAACTGGGAATTTAGAAAGAAAATTAAGAAAGGAATCATTTGTAATGATGAAATTAAGGTGAAAAGAATCATTAGTGATGGTATAGTAGACCGGGATTAAAATATCTTGCATCGTCAATACTTCCAGACCTGAAAATGCAAGTACAAAGGTTTCTGGGAGGTGAAGAAAAAAGAGAATGTATTCTTGGATGCATCCATCTCAAGATATCTCTGCAAGAAAGGAGTAAAGGGAACTAATGGTGCAGTCTCATTTTCTTTCCTGCCTCATACCTGCAGCCAAATGAAGTTGGCTGTACAAAGATCAGCCTCTCAGTAGGTAGAGCAGGCTGGAACATGCGTCTGGAAGGGAACTGAGGAGATTATTTGACACAAGTATGAAAACTGACCCATGGTCAGATTATTGTGGGAACACATGAAATACCAGATAAAAAGAGTATTTCAGGAAAGTTATAGAGGAATATAACTTGAGCTGAATCTTAGAGGTATAACATAATTACTTTAGACAATTTGTGATGATCTTTTGATCTAGGTATCAAGGGAAGCCTGTGTATAGAGGAAAACCGAAGCAAATACAGTATTTTCAGAAATAAAGATTTAGATTAAAGAATAAAGATTTAATATTGGACCTTGGACTATGAAATGATAAGGTTGAGCAGAACATGGAAAACTTTCTGTATTACATTAAATAATGTTGACTTTACCCTGAAGTCCAGGAGGAAGTTCTGAAGGAAATAAAAACAGTGACATGCCTGGGTTTGTAATTAAAGTTAAAATAGAGCAGTACTAATAATCACTTACACTGATTGAGTGATTACAATGGGCCAAATCATGTTCTGAGCTCTAAGTACCGCCAAGAGTCAGATACTATCATTATGGCTATTTTGTAAGTGAAGATACTAAAGCAGAAAGTAGTTACTCTATATGACATAACAGTACGTAATGGAGTGGAGATGTGAAACCAGTTTTTGTAGAAAATAAATGAATATGCGTGCAGGACTGAGGCAAGAAGACAGTGTAAAAGTTATTCAGATAAGGAACAATAACCAGAGGGATAGTGCTAATAATGGGGACAAGAAAAGCCATTCTAAAGCTTAAACCTGTCAGATATGTGCTTGATTGACTATGTGAAATGAAGGGAAAAAGGAAATCAGCCATACCCACATGGTATCCTTAACTGAAAAAATGTGTTACACTTAACATGTTACACAACTGCCATTTTCATTTTGAACAAAAATATGCAAAATTATCAAAGATCATGTAGATTCACAGATGTTAATGAGCATATTTAATTTGGGGTGGGGACTATTGAATTTATTTCATATTTCTGCATTAAAAAGGAAAACATAATTTAATATTGCAAATATTATCTCTTAGAGCTTGAAGATTAAAAATGAAAGTGACAAATAGCAAAGAGAGTAAAATTTGGGTTTAGCTCAGTCATTAAACTCATAAAGCTAGGGTAAATGATACTGGGCCTTTGTGATACCTGCCTTAATAGATCTGTGTCATCTGAGTATTTGAAAAGCTAATTAAAGCAGCAACTATAGCTTCTTAGCTCCATCATCATCTCACTAATTTTGTAGGTCAATCCTATTTTTATCTTCATTAAATGCTTAACCAGCTCTTATCTTCCTCTAAGGTAATCTAGGATATTTTTGGTTGTCATAAAATGTAGATGTGTTGTAAATGAGTAATTTAAACAGTTTTGACATTAACTAAAGTATTCCTCTTGTTTTTTTATTTTCTTCTATACCTTGGCATGTAAACAGTTTCACATAACGATGAAATATCTATGACAAGAAATTGCTTCTATTTTATACAGTTGAGAATATTACCTACCCTTTACACACACAGACACAGGCACACACACTCAAAAATCATCTATCTTAAATAGGTACTATTTTTAAATTAAATTCTACTTTAAAATTAAAGACTATCAGTACATATGTTGATAAAGGTAGCATAGTAGCATTAGAAAGTGCAGAGTGTAGTGATATACTGTGGAAGACATGTTACTTTCTTTTAAAGAATAAGGGTAAATATTGTATTATTATTATTAAGGAAACAGTGGCAATGAATGTAGATCTGTGAAAACATTAATGGAAAAGTAAGACGTAAACAACTAGTCACATGTATAAACTGAAGGGACTGGATACTTTAGCATTTTATTAATTGGAGGCTTCAGTTCCTCACCTCATTAGTCTATTCATGACATGGTAACTGGTTTCTTTCAGAATGTGTGATTGAAGGAAGAGATAGAGACTATATGGAAGCCACTTATCTTTTATGACTTAGTGATGAAAGTAACCTCTTCCCATCTTTTTCTCTTAGCTCATAGAACAATCTTAATAAAAATATGTAGGAGAGGACTTTATGAGAGTGTAACTATCAGGAAGTTATTTTCCTTTATTTACAGTGAATATACTGGCTTCTAGCAGTAGATGGGTATTCTTTTGTTGTTGTTGTTTCTTAGTACATCTACAGTAGTCTCAGAACTGCTTTAACCATAACTCTTACCAGTACATACGTATGCCAAAAAGGGAGTTCAAATTTCCTTGTAGTTCTTTTCCATCCCCAAACCCTCTTAGGAGTTCGGGTGCATAGTTAAATTCTATGTTTCATTTTCCTTTGTGCTTCTCACAATGGAAATGAAAGTAGATTTTTATCTTGGTTTATGATAAAAATGATCAACTGCATAGTTTCTCTTTTCATCTTCTTAAATATGTTTCAGATATGTTCAAAGTTTCAAACATTTGAAAGTTCCTTATAAGGAAGGAAGGAAAAATTGCTTCCTTATTTTTTGTTTGAATTTTTACCTTTTTCATGTACTAGTGCATCATTACATGTAACTTATAGCAAAAAGAAAAGCACAACATTTAATTTTCCATTTAGCATGAAGCTATGCAATTGCATTTATTCATGAGACCACTATATAGTTCATTTCAATGCTTTAACTCATATGTCTAGGTTATAATTACCATGACATTAATCTTTTACTATTCTGCCCTTCCTTTTGTCACTTTCTGTCTTAAAATTAAGTTCTTCAGTTCAATCTGAGCATAGGCATATATATATATAGTTTGGTTGTATTGTGATTGAACAGAAAAATAAAAACTCTTCAGATAGATGCAATCACAATTTCTGGATAAGTTCACTTAAGATGGACTGTGATGAATGTTGAAGGAAGAGAGTAGAAAGAGTACCATTGAATCCAAGAAAGTACCATTAGCCTGATTTTAAATTGTTCCCCACGTCTCCCTCCAGTCCTGTCACTACACCTTGATTATGAAAATAAAAGTTGTGGATAAAAAGCAACTTAATATTGATCTCTGTGCAGCTTGCATTATGTAAGAAAAGCTTTGTAAGATGCACTGAGTTACAAATGTTGGATTCAGACGGGGCTAGCTTCATGGACCTTCTGCTGACCCAGTCAAAAATACACCTATATACCTATAGCAAATAATTCTTGTGGTTGTTGTTGTGTGTATTTGCCTCTCACTGTAAGGTTTATTCAGTGGTGGCTCTTTTCTTGTTATCTTGGATGTCAGGTGAAGATGCTGTCCAGGTGTCCCACCTTCCTGGTGGCTGCAGTCTGGAATCCTGGCCTCTGAGGTTATCATAGTGAAACTGAAAGCAGTAAAGGGACATATTGATCAGAAGTGTCATGCATGCATCACATTTCATTTCCTTAAGGCTCTTTTTTTGCTGTCAGTTGGCCTACACATAGCTTTTAAATACTGTCTTAATGGTTCTTTTCATTCATTTTACCAACTTCTTTCCCTATATTACACTTGTCATTTTGATTTGTTGCTTATTACTACCTAAGTGAACACATCTTTCAGAATTAAGCCAGATACTCAGACATTTGGGCAGAGTTTATACAAAGATTTGATGTTCTCAATATTTGTCATTCTATTGTTATTTGATAAATAATAATATTGTATAATTCAGTTCAGTTCAGTCACTCAGTTGTGTCCAACTCTTTGCGACCCCATGAATTGCAGCACGCCAGGCCTCCCTGTCCATCACCAACTCCCGGAGGTCACTCAAACTCATGTCCATAGAGTCGGTGGTACCATCCAGCCATCTCATCCACTGTTGTCCCCTTCTCCTCCTGCCCCCAATCCCTACCAGTATCAGGGTCTTTTCCAATGAGTCAACTCTTCCATGAGGTGACCAAAGTATTAGAGTTTCAGCTTCAGCATCAGTCCTTCCAATGAACACCCAGGACTGATCTCTTTTAGGATGGACTGGTTGGATCTTCTTAATGTCGTATAAATTAGAATATCATGTAAATAATATCTATTATTATTTTTCCATTTATTTGTGACTAAATTGCCAATATCCACTGGATCATCGAAAAAGCAAGAGAGTTCCAGAAATCATCTATTTCTGCTTTATTGACTATACCAAAGTCTTTGACTGTGTGGATCACAATAAACTGGAAAATTCTGAAAGAGATGGGAATACCAGACCACCTGAACTGCTTGTTGAGAAATATGTATGCAGGTCAGGAAACAACAGTTAGAACTGTACATGGAACAACAGACTGGTTCCAAATAGGAAAAGGAGTACGTCAACGCTATATATTGTCACCCTGCTTATTTAACTTATATGCAGAGTACATCATGAGAAACGCTGGGCTGGAAGAAGTACAAGCTGGAATCAAGATTGCCAGGAGAAATATCAGTAGCATCAGATAGGCAGATGACACCACCCTTCTGGCAGAAAGCAAAGAAGAACTAAAGAGCCCCTTGATGAAAGTGAAAGAGGAGAGTGAAAAAGTTGGCTTAAAGCTCAACATTCAGAAAACTAAGATCATGGCATCCGGTCCCATCACTTCGTGGGAAATAGATGGGGAAACAGCGTCAGACTTTGTTTTCCTGGGCTCCAAAATCACTGCAGGTGGTGATTGCAGCCATGAAATTAAAAAACGCTTACTGCTTGGAAGGAAAGTTATGACCAACCTAGAAAGCATATTAAAAAGCAGAGACATTACTTTGTCAACAAAGGTCTGTCTAGTCAAGGTTATGGTATTTCCAGTGGTCATGTATGGTTGTGAGAGTTGGACTGTAAAGAAAGCTGAGTGCCAAGGAATCGATGCTTTTGAACTGTGGTGTTGGAGAAGACTCTTGAGAGTCCCTTGGACTGCAAGGAGATCCAATCCTTCCATCCTAAAGGAGATCAGTCCTGGGTGTTCTTTGGAAGGACTGATGTTGAAGCTGAAACTCCAGTGCTTTGGCCACCTGATGCGAAGAGCTGACTCTTTGGAAAAGACCCTGATGCTGGGAAAGATTGTGGGCAGGAAGAGAAGGGGACGACAGAGGATGAGATGGTTGGATGGCATCACCAACTCAATGGACATGGGTTTAGGTGGACTCTGGGAGTTAGTAATGGACAGGGAGGCCTGGCGTGCTGAGGTTCATGCAGTCACAAATAGTTGGACACGACTGAGTGATTGAACTGAACTGAACTGATGCTAGTCACAGATTTCATCCCCTGATTCTTTGGGCTAGAAGTATTGCAGATTTTCTACCAAAGTTTTCGCCAGAGTAAACAGCAATGATTGTTGCCTACTCTTTCACTGAAAGACAGATGAAATAGAAATTCCTTGTCAATGGAGAATTTGCCCGCTTCATTTACCTTTCTAACACCTTCAGATCTTTGTACTTTTTAAAATTTCATTTAGGTTTACACTTTTACCAGTGTTATTATTGTTTTTCCTACAAAAGCATTCTTTGGTGGGCCAGAAGCAGATCTCCCATATCTTTATATGCATTTGATCATTTATGAATGAATAATTTAGGTACAATATGTTACAATCATTTAAAGTCTGATTCAGTGCCATTTGCCAGATATATGCACTAACATACCACTGCTACAAGCAAAATGCAGAGCATTTCCATCAACCCCCAAAACTTCCCCATATGTTACTGGATTGCATCATTATTTCTGTACCCAGCTTAAAGCAAACACTGATCTTTCTGCTATCACTATAGTTTGCACTTACTAGAATTTTCTATTTCAGATTTTTATTTATTTATTTACCTATTATTTGTATTTGTTTTCTTGCATTTAGTAAAATGACTTTTGCTCATGCTTATTGTTTCTTATACTAGTATTCATTTTTATCACTGAGAAGAACATAGAGAATAATATATAATTTCCAAAAAAATGCATTTTCGTATTTTATGTTAATATCATTACACATACATAAAATGGTTTATTTCATACTATATCAATATGTTTTTGGACAAGGTGAAGTATGACTGTGCCTCAGGTTGATATCTAGAAAATTGGTCACCCAAGGTATCCCTGGTGCTGACATTATTATCAGATAAAATTCTCTTTATTTCCTCCTTTTGTCTTTATGGGCTTCCTTTGTGGTTCAGGTGGTAAAGAATTCACCTGCAATGCAGGAGACCTGGGTTCAATCCCTGGGTTGGGAAGATCCCCTGGAGAATGGCAAGCCTACCCACTCCAGTAATCTGGCCTGGAGAATTCCGTGGACTATACAGTCCATGGGGTCGCAAAGAGTCAGACACGATTGAGCAACTTTCACTTTCACTTTGTCTTTATAGCTCTTTATTTAAAGTTTCCTAATACAGAATGTTTAAGTTTTATATAAGAAAAGGTATTCTGTTCCCACTAAGGCTCTTAAGATAAGAAATTCTCCAGACCTAGTAAGGTTGCATATGCTAGGAAACCTGGGAAAGAAAAAAAAAAAGAATAGTGTGTACTGCAGGCAGTAATATCACCTGTGGCAGAGAACCATTTCTTAGAAGCTCATCATATTACTCAGTTTTACTTTTTTATTATTTAATTTAGATAAAATTTAATAGCTTTAGATTAAATATAGTATGTAATGGGCTTCCCTGGTGGCTCAGCAGTTAAGAGTCCTCCTATAATGTGGGAGATGCAGGTTTGATCCCTGGGTCAGGAAGATCCCTGGAGGACAGCATGGCAACCCACTCCTGAATTCTTGCCTGGAGAATCGCATGGACAGAGGAGCCTGGCGGGCTTCAGTCTATAGGGTTGCAAAGAGTCAGACAGGACTGAAGCGACTGAACACACACACACACACACACACACACACACACCCCATGTAAAAATAGCCCTGTTTTAAAGACTTTGTATGTGCATCTTTATCTACAGTTTGTCTCTCTATTACTTGGTCTTTACATATAAGGTAAGGAATGTAGAAAGCACCATTTGCTGTGTATTATCACTGATTGTTTCTGAGTGAGGGAATTTGAGGTAATTTGTTTTTTTCATCTCCATACTGCTTGAATTTTTATTAATAAACATGGATACTTATAAAAAGTAAAAAAAAAGCCATTCATATTATCCCCCAAACTTGAAAAACTTGCACTCGTCAATGCTGAGAGTTGTACAAATTGGTAGAACTGATCTTGGTTGTTGAAGGAAACAGGCAACCCACTGCTGTATTCTTGCCTGGGAAATCCCATGGATGAGAAGCCTGGAAGTCATGGGATCTCAAAGAGTTGGACACGACCTCTTCTGTGAAATCTAGTCTGCAGAATTTAAGAACAGTACATTGAAACATTTTAGAACTGCATTCATAACACTGAGGTTTGCAAAAGCAAAATGTTGGACAGCTCCATTTAATTGGAGGAAAGAAAGTGAAAGTGAAGTCGCTCAATCGGGTCTGAATCTTTGCGACCCCATGGACTGTAGCCTACTAGGCTCCTTCGCCCATGGGATTTTCCAGGCAAGAGTACTGGAGTGGGCTGCCATTTCCTTCTCCAGGGGATCTTCCCAACCCAGGGATTGAACCCAGATTTCCTGCATTGCAGACAGATGCTGATTGGAGGAAGGGTCTATTAAATATGGCAATCCCTATTCTGAGATACACTGCAATCATAAAAAACAAGGTACATCTATATCTTTTAACCCCTGGAAAATGGAATGGCTACCCACTCCACTATTCTTGCCTGGGGAGTTCCATGCACAGAGGAGCCTAAAAGGCTGCAATCTGTGAAGTCACAGAGTTTGACATGATTAAGCATTAACACATTCACTTTCACATGTGCTCTAATTTGGAAGACCATGAGAGCTTACGAAGAGAAAAAATAGAAGAATAATTTTTCAATGTGCTGAGCATTTTTATAGCAATTTACACATATGAACTTAAGTACTTAGAGCATCCTGAGGATTTCAGTGTATTCTTTACCTGCAGTTTAGAGATGGGCATACTGCATCACTGAGAATGTAGCTTGCTTTTTGACAGAGGTGCTGAGAGCTGTCTGGCTCCATTGCTGTTTCTTGTAACACTTTGATATAGTGTGTATAACACTGGAGCTAATGTGTACAGTTACAATTCCATTTTTGCATGAGACAGTGAGAGAGAGAGAGAGAGAAAGAGGTGTTTAGTGACAAAGAGACAGAGACACAAATCAAGATCAAGGTCTGTTTACATCTGCAAAAGAATCATACAGTGTTTTCCCCAAGTCAGCCACATAATTATCTCAAGAGAAGGAGAATTTTACTTCTTTCTATACAATATTTTTAGTGTTTTTTTTTTTTTTTTATACTTTCTGGAACTTTCAGATGGGAGTAAGTCATTAAATAAAGAGCCAACCCTCACAGTGTTCTGACTAGCCATGACACTTTGAGCATTTACATAACATTCCTTAGTATGTTTCCTCACCCTTAAATTGGATAAAATAATAACACCATTATCATTTGTTTCTTGTGAAGATCAGATGAGATTGTTAAACTTCTAAGAACAGTTAGTTCCTGGTATAAAGTAAAAGGTAATAGTTAGCTTTTTTAAAAAATTATTTTAAATTGGATAATGATTGCTTTACAATGTTGTGCTGATTTTTGCCGTACAATGTGAATCAGCCATAAGTCTACATATATCCTCTCCTTCTTGAGCCTCCCCATCCCGACTCCCTATCTCACCCCTCTAGGTCATCACAGAGCCCAGGGCTGAGCTCCCTGTGTTATATAGCAGCTTCCCACTAGATATCTTTTACACATCATAGTGTATATATGTTAATGCTCCTCTCTCAACTCTTCCCACCCTTCCCTTCCCCTGCTGTGTACATGAGTACATACTCTATGTGTGAGTGCCTACTGTCCTACAAATAGGTTCATCAGTACTATTTTTCTAGATTCCATATACATGCTGCTGCTGCTGCTGCTAAGTCGCTTCAGTCGTGTCCGACTCTGTGCGACCCCATAGATGGCAGCCCACCAGGTTCCCCTGTCCCTGGGATTCTCCAGGCAAGAACACTGGAGTGGGTTGCCATTTCCTTCTCCAATGCATGAAAGTGAAAAGTGAAAGTGACGTCGCTCAGTTGTGTCCAACTCTTAGCAACCCCATGGATTGCAGCCTACCAGGCTCCTCTGTCCATGGGATTTTCCGGGCAAGAGTACTAGAGTGGGTTGCCATTGCCTTCTCTGCCATATATATGCATTAATATTTTATCCATAAAAAGTTATCCATGAATCATTTATATATGAGCCAAAACAGATACAAGATTGAGAGAATAAGCTAAAAAAGAGCAAAGTAGTGTAGTATGTGTCAACTTAAATAAAGGGGCAAATTGAGGCATGCTTAAATTATTTGGGAATAATAAATATTGCAATTTGGGACATGTAACTGAAGAATCTACAGATCATCCCAAATTTTTCCATGTGTAAAATAAGCTTTGAATTGATTGCTTTCCCAAGCATACCTGGTTTTTTATAAGGATGAAATAAAATAATATAAAAGTATTCTGGAACTTACAAATCATCATTTAAATACAAGTAGTTCTTCTTATTCTAGTTTATATTATTCTAAATGACTTATTGCTGCCTTTGTGTCATGCTATATTAATATAGTGGTAGAATTACTATTACAAACATCAAATGATAAATACTTTAAAAGGCAGGAAATGTTCTGGATATTTAAAAAAACAATTCATAATTTTACACACTTAGATTTCATGAATTGTACTATAGAGTGATGAAAGTTAGCTATTAAGTGGCAATTAATAGCAAGTTGATGTTTATTTTGAGTCAATCCGTGCCAGCCTTATCAGAACAACATGAAATTTGAGACTACAATAACAATAAATAAAATATTAGCATGCTTAGAAGGAAAAATGTTTGTATGTTTCCAGGTTCTCCAAGATGTAATTAATTTTCAGAAGCTTTTCTTAAAAAGGTTAATAATGATGGGTTAGAACAATATTAAGTATTTGTCTTTTCATTTTTATATCTTTTAGAATATACATAGTATGGAAAACATTAAATTATGAAATAGAATGATTTGAAAAATATGATATAGCTCAGTGTATCATGTTTATCACATCATTTTGAATATTTACTTCTAGGTTTTAACATGTATTAAAAGATTTCAGTCTAAAACTGGAGGATATTGAAATGGAATTTCTCACTCATGCTCCCTCAGAAGAATAGAACTTAAGAACTGAGAGATTGGTTTCCTGTATATGCCTGATTTATTGAAGAACAAGACTTAGCTCCTGACCAGTGAACACCTGCCAAGATCTCTCTCAGTCCTCAAGCCAATGAACTTACTGCTTGGACTCAGGCTAGGCTTTGCCCATTTGCACTCTTGCCCATAAATAGAACCTGACTCAGTGGACTCGTCTGTAGCTTGGCACATTCAGCTGTGTCTGACTCTTTGTGACCCCATGGACTCTGCCAGTAGGATTCTCTCCAGGCAAGAATACTGGCATGGATAACCATCCCCTTCTCCAGGGGATCTTCCCAACCCAGGGATCGAACATGAGCCTCCTGCACTGCAGGCAGATTCTTTACCGTCTGAGCCACCAGGGAAGCTTTATGTGTCCCAAATTGCAATTCCTCTGCTATTTCCAAATAAACTCCATTTCTGGTCATTTGAACTTGCCTCGATTTACCTCCTTTATTTAGGTCAATACATACAAATACTTGATCACATCTTAAAAAATATAAATAGGTATTCACTATCTTGAGCTTTCCTGGTGGCTCAGAAGGTAAAGAATCTGCCTGCCATGCGGGAGACCTGTGTTTGATCCCTAGTCATTATTATTTTGTGATGTTTTGAGAAATGCAGTATTACTCCTGAATAGTAAATAATGATTCATGTGACTATGCTGTCCCTTTGAAAGATTTTCTAATAACTGGTACTAAACCATAAGTTAAGGGAAGGAAACATTAGAAATACTAAATTGGTGATAAGTGTTACGCAAAGTTTGACGTGCTGTTTTGAATTGCATACTGATGATCAAAAGATTGTTAGCAGAAATGAAACATCTAACTGCAAGAAATTATAATTTACCAGGTTACATATATGTTGGTCAAAGTTATTTGGAGCTGGTAACAAAGCAGAACCTATCATTTTAAATGACTGATCAGGATATAGGCAATTTTGACACTCAGCAGTTGGGCTTCAGTGAAATAAACTTGCCGTTTGAATGGAGATAGATGGAACAGCATGGAGTTTATATTTTAATTACTTCAGCATCTCACTGACATTAAAATGTTCCTTTTGGCAAAGGATGGAGTTTTACAGTGCACTTGTGATAAGTAATACACCAGTTGCAGAGCAGCTATACGGATTGAATCTAGTTTACAGGAATGAATGCACTGGTACTTTGCAATGAAAGAATAAAAATATTCTTAGTCACTTTCCCATCTAACTCACAAACTTCTGGGCTCTTGCCAAAATTGAATTATATGTTTCTTGGGAAAGGAATACTTTTTAGAGATGTACTACTTAAATAAATAGAGTGAGATTGGGAGACCCAGTTCCTTGGAGAAAAGTTTGCTGACCACCATAGGATTGACAAAGATTTTCTTTCACATCACTGTCACCAAATACCTTCTGCTTACACCCTCTGAGCACTTATTGTAGTATGTTATAGGTAAATTTTTTAGCTATCTCTCATTATTTAATTGGGAAATAATTTGTCAATGATGTCTGATATATAATGTGCCATGTATCATGTTAAAATGTTAATGAAAATATTATATAACATTTTAGCATAGAAAATTCCGCATTATATTATTAAAAATTGATACTATGCATATGAATTTACATATTATGATAAAAATAAGGAGAAAATACCCCCAAAACCTAAATTTCAAAATGAGTAAAAGATATGTATACAGAAAAAATATATATTGATTGTTCATGGAAAATGAAATAATAGCATGAAAAGATATAGTAAGGCAAACAAAAAGCTACTAACGTAATTTTTACTCATCATTAAGAAAATTCGTCATATATTTGGAATCATATAGGGTGCAGTCCTTTGACTTTGGCTTCTTTCCTTGCTCAGGAAACTTTGGAGATTCATGCATGTATGTGTAACAGTTCATTCATATTTTTGAATAGTATTTCATTGCCTTATGTACTACAATTTGTTTAACTTTTCACCATTTATTGGACATCTTTCCCAATTTTGGCAATGATGGAAAAGGCTGACATAAACATTCTTTACTGATTTTTCCATGGACCTCCTTTTTTTTTTTCCTGGTGATGTATGTGTATAATATGAATCAGATGTGAGGTTTACAAGCTCTTTCTCATTGACTTAGACACTTAAGCAATAGTCCAACTTAAAGTCTCTGAATGTTGCATACGTACTGTGGTTTAGACAGTCATCATTCTTATCTATGAGAGTCTGATTCTTGGGATCATTCCTGTTGCTAAGTATAGAGTTGCATTGAAACATTGAGTCAGAAAAACAGGTGTCATTCCATTTCTTCATTTTGAAATAATTTTAGTTATACAAACTAGTAATGATAGTAAAAAGATAAAAAATAATGATAGTAAAGTGATAAAAGATATAATGATAGTAAAAAGTTCCTACAGAATCTTTCACCCAGCTTCACCTAATATCTACATCTGTATAATCCTGGTACATGGATCAAATGGAAATTAACCTATGGTTATACAACACTGTAAACTACAGACTATACTTGAAATTCATTTTTCCCCCCCTACTGATGCCCCTTTTTATTTCTTCCATGATTCTTCTATACAGGAGACCATGTTGCACTTAGTCATGATACTTAATCTCCTCAAACTTTTAATGTTTTCTCAATCTTTCCTTGCTTTTGTTACACTGACACCTTTGAAAAGTATTGGTCAGTTATTATGAAGGATGCCCCTCATTTTGGGTTTGCCTGGTTTCACGTAAGTAGACCAGGGTCATGATTTTTAGAAAGTGCCTTTGTATCAATGATACATGATAGCAATAGAGTCTGATGATGTTAACCTCCTATCTCTTGGTTACGGTGGTGACTTCTAGGTTTCTCTACTGTAAAACTGCTTTCCTTTCCTTACTCTAGTAATGAATAATAAAGGGAGTCAGTACATTCAAACAACAGTTAAAGGGGAATTTAATTCCATCTACTGGAAGAAGAGTATCACAGAATTTGTAAACATGTTAAAACAACCGTAGTAATAAATACGGAGATATTTAAAGCTATATGAAACCCTTGCTCTTTTAAAAAGTTTTGCATTCTAATTTAATATTCATCTGTGTATTTTAGGTACAGTGGATTACAGTGGATTTCTGAGGGTAACTTTTTATTGCTTTTATTCTTTCTATATTTATTACTTGGAACTCTTCTATTGAAAAGATTATACTTTCTCTCTGTTCACTTATTCAGTAATTTATTCCTATTAGTATGAACTCATGCATATTTACTTTTGCTCAAATAGTTTCAGTTTTAGTAATTGGGCAATCTTCCAGGTTGATTTTTGTGCTCTTTTTTAGCATGCTCTCATTTATGTATTCACTGTTTTATTTATTTACTTATTTCATCTTATCCTTATTTTTTTAGTAGCTTCAAGCCTACCTTATTTTCCCTGTCCCATTTCTAGATTCAGTCATTTCTCGTTGAAACACTAGTTATTAAAACTCATTTTTTCTATATTTTCTTCTGATAGTTGCATAGATTTATGTATATATATATATGTGTGTGTGTGATACATTTTGAGTTTAATTTTGTTTAATATATGTGATGTAAATTTACAAATTTTGGGTTTTGTTTGTTTTATTTTGTCTACTTGCCCTTTGTTAGATTAAGTGTGTTTCATTTTGTTTCTAATATGCTATTTTCTAAGAGGGTTTTTTTTTTAAAGCAAGAATTGGCTTTACAATGCTTTTTGTATATCACTTGAGATGGCTATAGTCATAGTCTGTTAAAATGGTGAAATATATTGATTGATTTTCAAATGTTGATGTAGCCTTGCATTCCTGGGATGAAATGCACTTTGTTGTAATATTTGTTGTTGTTGTTCAGTTGCTAAGTCATATCTGACTCTTTGCAATCCCTGGACTGCAGCATGCCAGGCTGCTTTGTCCTTCATCATGTCCCAGAGTTTGCTCAAACTCATGTCCATTGAGTCGTGATGCCGTCCAACCACGTATCTTCTGTTGCCCGCTTCTCCTCCTTCCCTCAGTCTTTCCCAGCGTCAGGGCTCAGCCTATATTTTGCTGTATTTTATTCATGACTATCCAAATTTGGGGGAGTTGTCCAGGTATTTTATATTGATTCATAGCTTCATTGTATTATATCTTATAACTTACTTCATATTATTTCATATTTGTTTAGTTTTCACTGCCCAGAATATATTTTGGTGAATTTGAACATATATAATACTTAAAAATGTATTTTCAGCTGCTTTGGAGTGCAGTATTTTTTTCATATAAATTTGGTCATATTGGTTGATATTCTTAAATAATTTATCAATAGTCATATTGGTATTTTGTCACTTCTCTTATCAATTTCTCAGAAAGGAGTGTTAATGTTTCAAACTATGATTATATATTTTTCTGTTTCTCTTTTATGTCTGTTATTTTTTGCCTCATATATTTTGAAGTTCTGTTCTTAGGTATTTACATATTTAGGAGAACTGACCCATTTATCAGTATGCAGTATACCTTATCACTGATAATATTACTTGTTCTGAGTCTTCCCTGCATGAAAGTAATATAGGGCACCCCAGATTTCTTTGATCAATCCAAGTATATCTTTATCCGTTTACCATTAAAGGCTCTCTGTAAAGTATTTCATATAGGCAAAATATACCTGAGACTTATATTTTTATATATGAGAATCTTCTTTAATTAGTATATTTAGAACATACTCATTTAATATACTACTTTTAGTGTAGATGGATTGAAATATATCATGTTGGTAGACATTTTGGAAGACTTTAAAGTTGTTACTTGCTTATCTTCTTACTTTCATGATTTTTAAACAAGAAGTCAGCTTCAATTCTTATGCTTATCTTTAGGTAGTGTTTTTTTGTTTGTTTGTTTGTTTTTGGTCTGCCTTTAATACTTTCCCTGACTTTGGTTATCAGTTGATTGAATATGGCATGCATATTTTTTATTTATGTTTATGTTGGTACTTTCCCTCTTTGGTGTTCTCTAAGATATTTGGTCATATAATGTAGAATATGTCAAACATTTTTTTTTCAAAATTCTTTGCCATTTTTTTCTTAAGATATTTCTTCTCTTTTCCTTCTGATGTTCCAAGTATGAACATGTTAGACTATTTGATAGTGTATATTTTTAATGTATTGTTCTTTTTGCCCTTTATTTTCTTTTAATATTTCAGATTATATAATTTCTGATGACCTGCATTCAGTCTCACAGATTCATCAGTGGTGTCAAGTCCACTGATGAGCCTGTCAAAGATTCCATTCCTGCAAATATTTTTGTTGTTTTGATTGTGTTTCATTGCTAATATTCCCATGTGATTTATTCTTATAGTTTCCATTTTTCTAATCTTAGATGTTGTCTACCTTGTTATCTCAGAGCCTTTAAGAAATCAATCTTGGTTATTTTAAGTTCCTTCTCTGATAGTTCAAACATTTGTATTATGTCTGATTCTGTTGCTGATGAATGCTTTATCACTTCATATTGTGCTTTTCCTTGCCTTTGATATACCTTACATTTTTTGAAGCCAAAAATGTTTTAATCAAACAATGGACACAATACTTTTTTAGACTTGAAGCAGTATTTTTTTCTGCAAGGCCATTTTGGGGGACTTGTGTTAATGGAGATAGGAGTTGCATTTTTTTTTGCTGTTTTTTCTTTGCCTGCCTTTTGAGTCTCCCTGCTTGACTTTGAATTTTGTGTGTGTGCTGTTCGCTGGGATGACACTCCCAGCTGTATTAAAACCTCAATTTTCCTTGACACTTGTTTGCATTCTGGTGGGAGTATAGGAGTGGGGACCATCTCTGATCTACTGATTAAATCTCAGCCTTAGATAAGCTCTCTGAACCCGTGTCTTGATAATGTGGCCTTTAAAATCACTGCTTCTCCTCTTTCAGATGTAATTATGTATTCCTACTCTTCCCCCAGAGCTTTTATTTTTCCTGTTACTCTACCACAGATGGAGTGAGTTTCCTGCAGTACACCTGAATATAAATTCCCCTGCAGATGAAGGCTTTTCCATAGTGCCAGCGTGCAGTAGAAAGTGATCAAGAGAATATACAGTTCCCCTCAGCGTAATTAAACTTTATTCCCTAGTGGTCCAGTGGCTAAGACTCTGCACTTCCAATTCAGGGCACCCAGATCCCATCCCTGATCAAGGAACTATATCCCACATACCACAGTAAGAGTTCGCGTGCCTGAACTAAAAAAATCATGTGCCGCAATAAAGATCAAAGATCCTGCATGCCACAACTAAGACCCAGTGCAGCCAAATAGATACATGAATAAATTTGTTTTTTTTTTTTAAAAGGACCCTCAAACAACAACAAAAAAAACCAACTTTAGACAGGCTTCTTCCTGATGTTAGACCCTGGACCTTCCTTTTCTGTAGCATTTACTTTAGAAAACTTGAAATTGCTAATTTTTTTTTTTAATGATCCTAAAAGAAACACACTTTTAATATAAAGACAAATAAAAGGATAGTGAAGTCACTCAGTCGTGTCCGACTCTTTGCGATCCCATGGACTGTAGCCTACCGGGTTTCTCCATCCATGGGATTTTCCAGGCAAGAATACTGGAGTGGGTTGCCATTTCCTTCTCCAGAAATTGCTAATTTTTTATCTGCCTCTTTGAGAAGTAAATCCTCTCTCATCCTCTTGCCAGTTTTATAACCAGGAATGTCTTTTTCAACAACATGAAAGTCATCTCTTTGAAACGTAATTATTAACAAGGATGCATGCATGCTAAGTTGCTTCAGTTGTGTCCAACTCTCTGAGACCCTATGGACTGTAGCTGCCAGGCTCCTCTGTCCATGGGAGTCTCCAGACAAGAATCCTGGAGTGAATTGCCATGCCTTCCTCCAGGAGATCTTCTAAACTCAGAGACTGAACCTGTGTCTTCTGCATTGGCAGGTGGGCTCTTTACCACCGAGCCACCTGAGAAGCCCATCAGCAAGGACAGCACCCCTACTTCTCCGTTTCTGTGTGGAGGTGGGAGC
This sequence comes from Cervus canadensis, assembly GCF_019320065.1. Lineage (NCBI taxonomy): Eukaryota > Metazoa > Chordata > Mammalia > Artiodactyla > Cervidae > Cervus > Cervus canadensis. Next base: position 42,174,843 of record NC_057408.1, on the reverse strand, counting down.
CTGGCTTTAGTAAGCACCAGCTGACAAACACAGATGTCCTGATTCCACATATCAAGACCACCCCAGTATCCTCCAGAACTTTTTCTCGCCCCAGTGTTGTAATTCCTTTCACCTCCCCCTACAGCTCCCTTTGGGGTTGAGTTCAGTCTCTCCTGTTGCAATATTCTTGACCCCTATTACAAGGGATAGGGATTTTCTTGTACAGTGGCCTCTGTCCTAGTCATCCACTGCTTTGATTCTGTTTCTGATTGTTGTTGTTGTTTAGTTGTTCAGTCATGTCCGACTCTTTCATTGCCCCATGGACTCCTCTGTCCCACCAGGCTCCTCTGTCCATGGGGCTTTCCAGGAAAGGATACTGGAGTGGGTTGCCATGTCCTTCTCCAGTGGATCTTCCCAACCTATGCGATTGAACCCACATCTCCTGCATTGGCAGGCGGATTCTTTTAGGTACCTCTCATTCTTCAGATTTCAACCTAGTTGTTCACTCTTTAAAACTTCAGTTCTCTCAGGTGTTGAACAATGTCAGTATTTCTCAGTTTATCCAGCCATTGTCTTATAATAAGGTTAGAAGGAACTCTCCTTTCCAGTCCCCGTAAATGTTATCAGGAGCTGGATATATTGAACAGATAGGAAATAATATGGTAGGCTTCCCTGGTGGCTCAGATGGTAAAGAATCTTCCCAAAATACGGAAGACCTGGGTTCGATCCCTGGGTTGGGAAGATCCCCTAGAAAAGGGAATGGCAACCTACTCCAGTATTGTTGCCTGGAACAATCCATGGACAGAAGCCTGGCAAGCTACTGTCCATGGGGTTGGCAAAGGGTCGGACACGACTGAACAACTAACACACACACACACACACAGAGAAAACTTTATGGCACACAAAAAAAAATCTACCGAAAATGGCTTTCACTCCTCAGGCTGGCAGGACAAAAGGAAGAGGTTAGAGTCTTTGGAACCTGGAATCTTGGGAAAGTGGTCCCATAGACACAAGGCTCACCTCATTGAGCAGAGGGCACTGACCAGCAATGGTGTTGTCTGAGGATCTCAGAAGTGCCGGTGGAGCTTGGACCCACGCCTTTAGGGTGACGCCCATCTGACTAGTGCTAACAGGACATTGAAAACAACTGCTGCCATTTTCACTCCATATCCAAGGGGAGTAAGGACTGTTGCTAGGGTGATGCTGAGACTAGTGAGCAAATTAGTTGTAATATGACCACTCAAACTCCTTCAGATTTTCAGTCTCGCTAGTGTTTGCTGTTGGTTGAATGTAACAGGAATGAAGCCAGCAAATAAAAACAAATATCTTGCTCTGGTGCCACCAGAATATTGAAAGATGCATATGGCACTGAGAGAAAATAGCCCAATAATCTGCACAAAAATGCCTTTGTCTTATATTAAAAACTAAATTTATATTATTCCAATTTATATCTCAATATATATTTTATTTGTATATAAAATATATACATTAAATACTGCACCTTGTTATTGCATGCCTTTTTTTAATGGCCAGAGGACTTGGGAGATTATAAAGACACACACAAAGAGAGAAGCTGAGAAGTTAGTGGTTCTATTTGAAATTTTCATTTTTCTTTACTTGCTGTTTGGTTTCATTGTTTATTTGTTCACATTGATAAAAGAGACATGTAAGTGCTAGAATCTAAAATTTTAAGGCTGTTCGAATGACCTACCCGCTTCAACAGATGCATTCTCTTAGGGCAAGGTTCTCCGTCATGTAATAAAGGCAGCTTCAGAAAGCATATCATTAGAAATGTAACACCATATTCTCAATACATCATGTCACATTATGGGGTACATTATCCTTCTGCTGTGTGAATTTTATTTCCATTACCGCAGAGAGAAAATGCAAAGAAAATTAAACTTTAAGAGTTTGCTTTCTTTAGGGCTTATTGGATATTGTTGCTAATGAATTTTTATCAATATTACATGGAAAGAAAAGATAAAAATTGTATGTATGTATGTATTCTTCACTTTTTTACAGTGAGTTTCACATTACTGTCTCTAGAGCCATTTCATCGTAGTGTTCTTTTTCTCTTAAGAATAGTTTGTTCCTGTAACAAATCATTTAAATGTTACTATATGGAAAGTTACCTTATGAAAAGATTTCCCAAAATTTATATTGTAAAATTATGTATATAGGGGCAGTTAATATAAAATAAGGCAAGTACACACTTGCACAGGAAGTGCATTTTTAAAAATTGAATATAGTTGATTTCCCTGGTGGCTCAGATGGTCCAGAGTCTGCCTGCAATACAGGAGACCAGGTTTAGTCCCTGGGTGGGGAAGATCCCGGGAAGAAGGGAAAGGTTACCCACTCCAGTATTCTTGCCTGGAGAATTCCATGGACAGAGGAGCTTGGTGGGCTACAGTTCATGGGGTCTCAAAGAGTCAGATATAGCTGAGTGAGTAATACATTTTCAGACTTTTTTCATAGTTGTTTTCTATGCCTGTGAATGTGATTCCACATATAAGTGATAGCATATAATACTTGTCTTTGACTGACTACACTGAGTCACCTACACTAAGTGTGATATTCTCAATCCATCTCTGTTGCTGCAAATGGCAATATTTAATTCTTTTTTATGAAAGTGAAATTGTTAGTCACTCAGTCCTGTCTGACCCTTGGCAACCCCAGGACTGTAACCCGTTAGGTTCCTCTTTCCATGGGATTTTCCAGGCAAGAATACTGTCCATGGGACTTTCTAGGCAAGAGAAGGAGGAAAAGGAGTGGTTTGCCATTTCCTCCTCCAGGGGATCTTCCCCACCCAGGAATCAAACCTGGCTCCACTGCATTTCAGGCAGATTCTTTACTGTCTCTTTCTCTCTCTCTCTCTCTCCATATATATATATATATATATATATATATGAAAGGAAGAAATCATATCTCCTTAAACCAGTCATCCGTTTGTGAGCACTTGGGTTGTCTCCATGTCTTGGCTATTGTAAATAGTATCACTGTAAACATTCAGTTCAGTTCAGTTCAGTCGCTCAGTCGTGTCCGACTCTTTGCGACCCCATGAATTGCAGCACACCAGGCGTCCCTGTCCACCAACTCCAGGAGTTTACTCAAACTAATGCCCATCTAGTCGGTGATGCCATCCAGCCATCTCATCCTCTGTCGTCCCCTTCTCCTCCTGCCTTCAACGTTTCCCAGCATCAGGGTCTTTTCCAATGAGTCAACACTTTGCATGAGGTGGCCAAAGTATTGGAGTTTCAGCTTCAGCATCAGTCCTTCCAATGGACACCCAGGACTGATCTCCTTTAGAATGGACTGGTTGGATCTCCTTGCAGTCCAAGGGACTCTCAAGAGTCTTCTCCAACACCACAGTTCAAAAGCATCAATTTTGTGGCGCTCAGCTTTGTTCACAGTCCAACTCTCACATCCATACATGAACACTGGAAAAACCATAGGCTTAACCAGACGGACCTTTGTTGGCAAAGTAATGTCTCTGCTTTTTAATATGCTATCTAGGTTTGTCATAACTTTCCAACCAAGGAGTAAGCGTTTTTTAATTTCATTGGCTGCAGTCACCATCTGCAGTGATTTTGGAGCCCAGAAAAATAAAGTCTGACACTGTTTCCACAGTCTCCCCATCTATTTCCCATGAGGTGATGGGACCAGATGCCATGATTTTAGTTTTCTGAATGTTGAGCTTTAAGCCAACTTTTTCACTCTCCTCTTTCACTTTCATCAAGAAGCTTTTTAGTTCCTTTTCACTTTCTGCCATAAGGGTGGTGTCATCTGCATATCTGAGGTTATTGATATTTCTCCCAGCAATCTTGATTCCAGCTTGTGCTTCTTCCAGCCCAGCGTTTCTCATGATGTACTCTGCAAAGAAGTTAAATAAGCAGGGTGACAATATACAGCCTTGACATACTCCTTTTCCTATTTGGAACCAGTCTGTTGTTCCATGTCCAGTTCTAACTGTTGTTTCCTGACCTGCATACAGGTTTCTCAAGAGGCAGGTCAGGTGGTCTGGTATTCCCATCTCTTTCAGAATTTTCCACAGTTTATTGTGATCCACACAGTCGAAGGCTTTGGCGTAGTCAATAAAGCAGAAATAGATGTTTTTCTGGAAGTCTTTTGCTTTTTCGATGATCCAGCGGATATTGGCAATTTGATCTCTTGTTCCTCTGTCTTTTCTCAAACCAGCTTGAACATCATGGTTCACGTATTGCTGAAGCCTGGCTTAGAGAATTTTGAGCATTACTTTACTACTGTGTGAGATGAGTGCAATTGTGAGGTAGTTTGAGCACTCTTGGGATTTCCTTTCTTACGGATTAGAATGAAAATGGACCTTTTCTAGTCCTGTGGCCACTGCTGAGTTTTTCAAATTTGCTGGCATATTGAGTGCAGCACTTTCACAACGTCATCTTTCAGGATTTGAAATAACTCAACTGGAATTCTATCACCTCCACTAGCTTTGTTCGTAGTGATGCTTCCTAAGGCCCACTTGACTTCACATTCCAGAATGTCTGACTCTAGGTGAGTGATCACACCACTGTGATTATCTGGGTCGTGAAGATCTTTTTTGTACAGTTCTTCTGTGTATTCTTGCCACCTCTTCTTAATATCTTCTGCTTCTGTTAGGGCTACACCATTTCTGTCCTTTATTGAGCCCATTTTTGCCTGAAAAGTTCCCTTGGTATCTCTAATTTTCTTGAAGAGATCTCTACTCTTTCCCATTCTGTTGTTTTCCTCTATTTCTTTGCATTGATTGCTGAGTAAGGCTTTCTTATCTCTCCTTGCTATTCTTTGGAATTCTGCATTCAAATGGGAATATCTTTTCTTTTCTCCTTTGCTTTTTCCTTCTCTTCTTTTCACAGCTATTTGTAAGGCCTCCTCAGGCAACCATTTTGCCTTTCTGCATTTCTTTTCCATGGGGATGGTCTTGATCCCTGTCTCCTGTACAATGTCACGAACGTCCATCCATAGTTCATCAGGCTGTCTGTCTATCAGATCTAGTTTCTTAAATCTATTTCTCACTTCCACTGTATAGTCATAAGGGATTTGATTTAGGTCATACCTAAATTGTCTAGTGGTTATCCCTACTTTCTTCAGTTTAGGTCTGAATTTGGCAATAAGGATTTCATGATCTGAGCCACAGTCAGCTCCTGGTCTTGTTTTTGCTGACTGTATAGAGCTTCTTCATCTTTGGCTGCAAAGAATATAATCAATCTGATTTCAGTGTTGGCCATCCGGTGATGTCCATGTGTAGAGTCTTCTTTTGTGTTGTTGGAAGAGGGTGTTTGCTATGACCAGTGCGTTCCCTTGGGAAAACTCTATTAGCCTTTGCTCTGCTTCATTCCGTACTCCAAGGCCAAATTTGCCTGTTACTCCAGGTGTTTCTTGACTTCCTACTTTTGCATTCCAGCCCCCTATAGTAAAAAGGACATCTTTTTTGGGTGTTAGTTCTAAAAGCTCTTGTAGGTCTTCATAGAACCGTTCAACTTCGGCTTCTTCAGCGTTACTGGTTGGGGCATAGGCTTGGATTACTGTGATATTGAATGGTTTGCCTTGGAAACAGAGGTCATTCTGTCGTTTTTGAGATTGCATCCAAGTACTGCATTTCAGACTCTGTTGACTATGATGGCTACTCCATTTCTTCTAAGGGATTCCTGCCCACAGTAGTAGATATAATGGTCATCTGAGTTAAATTCACCCATTCCAGTCCATTTTAGTTCACTGATTCCTAGAATGTCGACATTCACTCTTGCCATCTCCTGTTTGACTACTTCCAATTTGCCTTGATTCATGGACCTAACATTCCAGGTTCCTATGCAATATTGCTCTTTACAGCATCAGACCTTGCTTCTATCACCAGTCCCATCCACAACTGGGTATTGTGAGTACATGTATCTTTTCCAATTAGCATTTTTATCTTTTCCCGATACATGCCCAGGAATGGGATTCCTGGATCATACAGTACTCTATTTTTATTTTTTTAAGAAACCTCCATACTGTTTTCCATTGTGGCTAAACCTGTTTACATTTCCACTAACTGTATAGGAGGATTCCCTTTTCTTCACACCCCATCCAACAATTAATTATCTGTAGACTTTTTGATGATGGCCATTCTGACTGGTATGAGGTGATACCACATTGTGGTTTCAATTTGCATTTCTCTAATAATTAACAATGTTGAGCATCTTTCACGTGACTGTTGGCCACCTAGAAACACTTTCTTGAGTAGCATACTGTGCTTCTCTCAGCAGCTATCTTTGCTCAGAACTTTAGCATACTTGCAGATCATTTACCATATGTTTGATATACAATACCAATGCAAACTCTCTTTAAGCTGTATCCATGATTGGATAAATAATCAGTTTGCTAAAAATGAACATAAAGGGAATACTCTTAAAGAATTTTACCAAAAAGTGTTGTTGCAATATCACAGCTAGAACTCTGAATGTGTTTATATTCATGTATCCATTTATTACACTTTAAAATTTACCATCTGTGTGATTTCTTATTTTTTGTGTGTACACAAGTAAACCTCAGTAGATATGTGTAAGTTGGGACTTATAATTCAAAGACATAAGTAAAATCAAAAGTAAAACATACTTGAATATTTTGTTTTGGTGGTGGTAGTGGATAATCCTGTTTTCATTTTAAATATATAAATTTGATTACTTTAGTTAAGTCCTGTGACCTAACTTAAATTATCTTGAAAAAGAAATGCAAATCATTTTTTCCACTCAAGTGGAAAGAAGTAAAACATTATTTATTTCACAAAATATGGAGAATTAATCTTTAAAAAAATTAAGGTTTTCTTATAGTTGCTTTTAGAATTAAGGAAAATTAAGAAACCATAACTATTTTATTATTTGACAGTATATATGCTTCATAAATTATGGATCACTGTTTGAGGAATCTTAAAGAGTATGTGTGTTTATGCACTTTGGTATGTGTAAAAATTAATGTTATTTCTTATAAGAGCTTTGTTCACTGATGTATTCTCCCAAAAGACCATCTTCTCAAAATTACAGAGAGTATATGCATACATGTAAGTTCTAAGTAGAGAAACAGTTCAGTTTACACGTGTAACAAATTTTAACATCATCTTAAAAATATACATGATAAAATATGCAATAAAAACATGTACTTTGAATTAACATAATAAAAAATTTTCAAAGATATAGAAAGAAATGTATAATTTTTTTTTTTAAATTGCTTTCTAGTTTATGCTGCTTGGGATATACTATTCAAAGTTGTTGGGTGCATTGTTAGCACTTCAGTGTATGCATGCTTCTTGAGGTGAAACACTTTTACAAATTTGATATTTTTACTCAAGAACAATATTAAGATTCCACTATATCACAGGCAGGGTTTAAAAATAGTAAAGCAGCAATCTAGGTGTGGGGAAGTGGAAAGTACAAACTGTTGGATATAAGATAGGCTCAAGGATATATTGTATAGCATAGGTAATGCAGCCAGTATTTTGTTGTGATTGTAAATGGACAGTAAACTTAATGGTATAAAATAAAAACTGAAAAATTAAAAAAATTAGTAAAACAGTATTAGAAGAAAATCATAATGTTCTTTTGGACAAAGTGCCTCCAGCGCTCTGTTGAGAAATTCTTACTCAAGTCTAATTAAGAGAGAGGTTCATGCTGAGGCTGTGTGGTTGGTGAGGCAGGACAGAGAAGAGACATCTGCTGAACCTTGAAGGAAACTTCAGTGAGATAAAGGTTCTATTAACTTGCCATCCTCTATATTTTCCTATTTGAAGTTGTAAAACATATTCAGATTTTTTTTCCTTGCTCTGAAGTGTTAGAGATAATAGAATTAGAAATGATCTCTGACCAGTATACTCAGAAAATTACTAAGGAAGTGACTAACACACACTCATCTCATTATTTGATAATGATTGTCTTTAAATTCTTAATAGTTATTTCAAAATTGTTTTTAGCCGTATGTAATGTTATAATGGATCCAAACAAAATGGCCTGTGAATTTTTTTCTCATGTAACATATAAATGATACATTGAATATGCATTTCTAATAATTATTGAAAATAACTGATGCTAACAAAATATAAAATTTGACCCTTTTAATTTGTGTTTTGAACACAAGCTTTAAATCCAGTCCATTCATTGGAACCAATTTTCCCACTTACGTTAGTTCTCTGGACACAGGGTACTCTCTACTTGTGCACCAAGTGTAGACAGTTAGGGATCTTATATCATAGGATGTTTCTCCTAAAATCAGCCAACATTCATCTACCTCCTACAACGCAATTGAAAATTAGTGCCTTTCTTTTTTGCATTATGGAACTAATTATATATGCCAATACTTAGAATTGTCTTACCATAGTTTAATTATACATGTGCCTGAGATACTTATGCCCTTAACTTGCCCTTTGTGTTACATCCCTAATACTGTAATTTCCTGCAAGCTCTGCCCCAAAACCAGGGAAGATGTTGCCTTATTTCAGTAAATGAAGGTGTGAAGAGGTCCCATCCTGCTTCCTGTAAGGGACCCTTTCTTCCATGTTCCCTTTCCACTGCAGTCCATACAGGAAGGGTATATTTAAGTGAAAAAGAAAGAGAAAGAGAAAAACAAGGAGAAGAAAAGAAAGAAAAAGGAAAAAAAGAATGTATTTGAAGAAAACTGGCATAATTCAACCATTTATTCCATTTGGATCTTGTTCAGCTACATGAAGTATGGTCACTGAAGGACCATACTTCACTAATGTGATTCGGACAAAGTAAATAGTTGGAAATGTGTGGCTTTCAAAATAGAAAGGCCAGCCAAGATGGCAAAACAAGAAGGGTGAAGCTGAGTGATTACAGAATGTAAAATTGGATCACATGGAGAGCCAGGTCAAGAAATAGAGACTTAGTTATGCCAAATACATGTTTACTGGGAATCTATAGAATAGAGTTAATATCAGATGACAATCATAGTGTAATATCTTGCTTTAATTATGATACTCAATTTATAGAGAAAAATCTGCTTACTTTATGATTAACAGAGTTATGAGAAAACTACCTTAAAATAACATTTTGCTACTTGCAATTTTGGGTTATTCAAAATATATTCTTATAGACGGAAAACGTTGTGAAAATCTGCAACTATGAGAAAATATGAGTTCTTTTTTACATGGGGGACTGCTTTAAGTTTTGGAAACTATGGATAAAATAAGTAGCAAAGTGTAATGTTTGTTGAGAATGTGTTGGATTTAATATATATATATATATATGTATATATATATATATGTATACTTGAGTGTATAAATGCTTTCCATTATAAACTATGTTTAATTATACTTATATACTTTCATTAACACTAGAATTTAAAATATCTCTTAAATATTTAACAAATAACAAGATATACTTTAATTAAATAAAATATATTTCTAGGTAAGAGAGAAATATAACCTCTTGACTTATCAAATGTAGCTTAGTGAATTTATGAATTTTTAAACGTATTCTCTAAAATATATTTGTGACAAAAATTGTTGGAGAGATTTTAATTTAGAAGTTTATATTTTTAAGAAGTAATACATGTAGTTGAATGTTTATAATTTTATCTTTTCTGATAATATTCTTATTTCAAACCTCTCTTGTCTGAAAAGTTACAATGAAAAATCATCTTTACATTGTGAAACCAGGTTTCCATTTGCTTGTTAAATGAGAAAGACAGTTGCATCAAATATTTAAAAGTGCCTTCAGCAGAGATTTAATTTGAAATATAGGCTCATATCTAAGTCAATTACTATGTGAAAAGCTGTAAGAGGTGGAGAATTACTTTCCTTCCTTCCTTCCTCTCTTCCTTTTTCTCTACCTCACCCTCCTTCCTTTCCTTTATCTTTTCCTTTCAGGGTATGATTATAGGCCATCAGTCCATCAATATTTAAGCTACTTAAAGAAGAAGTGGTAGCATAAGGGTGGTAAGTGATGAAAAGGAGTAGGATTGATGGATCGAAGCTCTCAGTGAATGTTGATCAATTTTCAATTTCTGGTTACTAGAGCAAGTGGGGTTGATAGGTAAGTGGGAAAAGTTTCAGAGTGAGATATTTCAAATTGGAGACTTTGAAAAAAATTCTGGCTTTGGAGATGACAGATGTCTCAGGCTGAGACACGATGAGAATGACTAGAGTGAGAAAGAAAACAGGATTGTTCAAAGAGAGGAGGTGAAGTATCGTAGCTGCCAAAATGTTTGTATGATCATCTCATCTGAAATACTAATCACCTAGAATTATGACAGTAATTTTGACAGTAAGACAAGGTATAAAACTTTTAAGGAATTGAGTAGAGCATATCAAGTGCCCATATATAAATAGGGGGAGTAGTGGGTGGAATATTCTGATGATAATGAGATTCAGATTTGGTTTTCAAGATGATGGAGGCATAAAATTGTCTAGAAGCTAAAATTAGAGGCAAAAAAAAAAAGACATATACTCCTGTGGTAGACAGAGTAATGGTCACTCAAAGATACCATAGACAGAGAAGCCTGGTGGGCTACAATCCATGGGGTCGCAAAGAATCAGACACGACTGAACGACTAATAGTAACTAAAGATGTCCATGACCTATTCCTTGGACTTTCTGAATATATTCTGTTACGTGATAAAAGTGACTTTGCAAATTTAATTAAGGATCTTGAGTTGAGTAAACTCATCTGGATCATCACAGTGGGTCAAATCACAAGAGTTCCCATAGGAGGGAGGCAAAATGGTTGTCTGAGGAGGACTTACAAATAGCTGAGAAAAGAAGACAAGTGAAAGGCAAAGGAGAAAAGGAAAGATATACCCATTTGAATTCAGAGTTCCAAAGAATAGCACAGAGAGATAAGAAAACCTTCCTCAGTGATCAATGCAAAGAAATAGAGGAAAACAATAGAATGGGAAAGACTAGAGATCTCGTCAAGAAAATTAGAGATACCAAGGGAACTTTTCATGCAAAGATGGGCACAATAAAGGACAGAAATGATATGGACTGAACAGAAGCAGAAGATATTAACAAGAGGTGATAAGAATACACAAAAGAACTGTACAAAAAAGATCTTCATGACCCCGATAACCACGTTGGTACAAACATTCACCTAGAGCCAGACATCCTGGAATGTGAAGTCAAGTGGGCCTTAGGAAGCATCACTATGAACAAAGCTAGTGGAGGTGATGGAATTCCAATTGAGCTATTTCAAATCCTAAAAGATGATGCTGTAAAAGTGCTGCACAAAATACATCAGCAAATTTGGAAAATTCAGCAGTGACCACAGGACTGGAAAAGGTCAGTTTTCATTCCAGTCCCAAAAAAAGGCAATGCCAAAGAATGCTCAAACTATCGCACAATTGCACTCATCTCCCACGCTAGTAAAGTAATGCTCAAAATTCTCCAAGTTAGGCTTCAAAAATACGTGAACCATGAATTTCAGATGTTCAAGCTGGATTTTAAAAAGGCAGAGAAGCCAGAGATCAAACTGACAACATACGTTGGATCATCGAAAAAACATGAGAGTTCTAGGAAAAAATCTACTTCTGCTTTATTGACTATGCCAAAGCCTTTGACTATGTGGGTCATCACAATTGTGGAAAACTCTGAAAGAGATGGAAATATCAGACCACCTGACCTGCTTCTTGAGAAATCTGTGTACAGGTCTGGAAGAAACAGTTAGAACTGGACATGGAACAACAGACTGGTTCCAAATTGGGAAAGGAGTATGTCAAGGCTGTATATTGTCACCCTGCTTATTTAACTTATATGCAGAGTACATCATGAGAAATGCTGGTCTGGATGAAGCCCAAGCTGGAATCAAGATTGCCAGGGGAAATATCAATAGCATCAGATATACAGATGACACCACCCTTATGGCAGAAAGCAAAGAAGAACTAAAGAGCCCCTTGATGAAAGTGAAAGAGGAGAGTGAAAAAGCTGGCTTAAAGCTCAACATTCAGAAACTAAGATCATGGCATCTGATCCCATCACTTCATGGATGGGGAAGTAGATGGGAAAACAGTGGAAACAGTGTCAGACTTTATTTTGGGGGGCTCCAAAATCACTGCAGATGGTGACTGCAGCCATGAAAGTAAAAGACGCTTGCTTCTTGGAAGGAAAGTTATGACCAACCTAGACAGCATATTAAAAAGCAGAGATATTACTTTGCCAACAAAGGTCCATCTAGTCAAAGCTATGGTTTTTCCAGTAGTCATGCATGGATGTGAGAGTTGGACTATAAAGAAAGCTGAGCACTGAAGAATTGATGCTTTTGGACTGTGGTATTGGAGAAGATTCTTGAGAGTCCCTTGAACAGCAAGGATATCCAACCAGTCCATCCTAAAGGAAATCAGTCCTGAATATTCATTGGAAGGACTGATGTTGAAGTTGAAACTTCAATACTTTGGCCACCTGATGCAAGAGCTGACTCATTGGAAAAGAACCTAATGCTGGGAAAGATTGAAGGCAGGAGGAGAAGGGGATGACAGAGGATGAGATGGATGATGGCATCACTGACTCAATGGACATAAGTTTGAGTAAACTCTGGGAGTTGGTGATGGACAGGGAGGCCTGGCCTGCTGCAGTCCATGGGGTCGCAAAGAGTCGGACATGACTGAGCGACTGAACTGAACTGACTGCAGAGGGAGGCAGAAGTGGCAGACTTTGAGGGAGAGGTGAAGACAGAAGCAGAGTTCCGAGTGATGCAGCCAGGAGGAAAGGACTGTGAGAAGCCTCTAGACGCTTGAAAAGGAGAGGAATGGACGCATTCCTTCATGCTCAAGTAGGAATTCAATTCTGCCAAGCCATTTTAGACTTGTGGCCTACCAATCTAGAAGATAAAAATTTGTGTTGTTTTAAGTTACTATGTTTGGGGTAATTTTTCACAGCAGCAATAGGACATAGGTAAAACCCTGCCTTTAAATACAGTGGAACACAATTTGAGAGATTATAATGGATACGGCCTGAGAGGACCATGAAAGAGTCAGTGTCCCCCAGAGACAGTGGAACTTCAGCTAGAGCAGAACATGAAGATTGGTCATAGAACATGTGACGAGGACATGGGGGAAATATTTAAACAGTTTTAGGGGAGAGTGGAAAATGGGCTCACAAAGTGCACATGAGGAGTAAGTATCTGGGGGAAAAGGGGTGAATTAGAGTTCTGGGTGTCTCGTGGTGCTTGACAAAACAAGAAATAAAGGATAAGTGAGATTAGTATAGATAGCCACAAGACATCAGTGGTGGTGACATAAGGGTGGTGGGGAAGGCAGGGTGGCCTTCCAAGGAAGAGTTACATTTGCCCATGGAGTCACGGAGGCAACAGGAGGGTGGCCTTAAATGAGGTCGCTTAGTCATGTCCGACCCTGTGTGACCCCATGGACTGTAGCCCTCCAGGCTCCTCTCTGCACGGGATTTTCTAGGCAGGAATACTGGGGTGGGTTTCCATTCCCTTCTCTAGGGGATCTTCCCAACCCAGGGATCGAGCCTGCATCTCCTTGTCTCCTGCATTGCATGCAGGTTCTTACTATCTGAGCCAGGATTCCCAGGTGGCCTTGTTTTTATAAAACTATGCAAAATCATACCTGCTGCTAAGGAGCATTCACCATTAAATGAAGGAAGAGCTGATTAAATAAGCAGCGCATAGGCACCATAATCTGAGGAGCACAATTAGCATCTCTCTTAGCGTCTGCGTTTAAAAAGGGAGTTAAAAAAAATTTTTTTAAAAAAAGGGAGTTAAGTGGCTTTGTGGGTTTTGAGTAAAAAAGAGTCTGCTGGAGTATGCTATATGGAGGCTTATAAGAAAGACCAGGAATGACAGATAGTTAAAACTGATATTAAGTGTATCCGTTTGCATTTAGCAAAGAAAAAGGATCATGAGATATTGTGCACAATAATGATATGAAGTGATAGTTATCAATAGCAGTGGAGAACTATGGCTATCCCATTCCATGTTTAGAACCAGGACTTTAGGTAGAGGTTTAGCTGTTGCACTTTGAACTTCAGAAATGCTTGATATTTAATATATATTTTTATGCGGCAAATTGCTAAGAAATATTGCTCGCTCAAAAGACTGTGTTCAAAGAGCTTTAAGTATAAGAAATCAACGTATGCAAGTAAAACTGCACTTTTAACAATAGTGATGAAAAAAGAAAAACCATTGTCAGAAGCCTCATAGTCTTTCCTTTTGAAAAATGAATGCCTTATTGTACTGCATGCTTTCAGTACAATATGTTAGTCCATGAATTTTGTAGAAGATGAATCCATAGGAAATTATCAGAGCAGTGATATAAGTCCCAATGCCTAAATTCAATAGCAGTTGTACATGTATTAGTTCAGCAAGCAGTACTGAATTTTCACAAACATGCTGACTTATGATAACTGAAATGAGAAATGATAACCATCAATGGAGCCTGGATAGCAATCAGTGGAAGTCAGCAGATGGTGTGTGAATATCACACTGGCACTGCAAACTAGTAGAACAGACAGCCATGCTTACTATGATGACAGATTGACTGACTAGAAAAGCTTGAATGCACTTGTGTTTTCCCTGGTGTTTTAATTGGAGTCATAAAAGTTCATATTAAACTCCATATCAGTTAGAAATGGTAAGTCAAATTCAACTTATTGTAGGCTAGATATTGCTGTTTAGTGAGTGTGTGTGAGAGAGAAAGAGACAGAGAAGGAAGTCTATAAATTGACTAATAGAGAAAATGATCATGTTTGCCTTAATTTTATGTTGAAATTTATTGAAAATATAGTCTAATATTAGTGAAAATGATGCTTTTTTACATCATTTAACAAATACTAATGATTTAGTGGATGGCTTTAGAAATGAAACTGTGTGATCCCAGAAAATCATAAATATTATGCTACTAAATTCATATGATATACTACTTATGATAAAATGTGAAGTTTAATTATTTTGAAGAAAATATAGCCACTATGGTGATTTAGGCAGAAGCATTGTTCATCTTTCTCTTACTTCAAAAACTTATATTGAATCATCGACACACTCACTGTTTTTATCCTGTAATAGTGCGTCAGCTTGTCTGTAGATTTGTAGAGTTGTAGATTTGTCACAGGTAAGTTAAGAAATGCAGTCTCCACAGATAAGGAAGCATGACTGTGCTTGGGTCAAATGATCAATGACAAAACAAACTGTATTAGGAACAGAAGAAATACACCATATAAGGAGCACAACAATAATATAATTTGAAGTAATAATATACAGAGATGAAATAATAGATCTGAAAATTTTCAAACATTGTCATTTAGAGTTAAAAATCAAAGAATTTAACAAAAAATCCTTGACTTTATAAATTTTATTGTATAAGGTTTTGTATGTCTTATGCACATATATAAATAAATAAGGGAAAACAGACCTTCAAATGTGATAAACACTGTTATATACTATCCATATTATATAAAATGTGTAGTTGACAGTGTATGAGTTTGCCTACATGTAAAGTAGGGAATTCTGGGGAATTTATTCAAAGAAAATCCAAAATGGCAAATTAAAAATAAATAATAAAATAATTTATTTTCTACACAAAGAACAGGCATCATAGCATGCATTGTTCACTGTGTACTTGTGTAGAGATCAGTTCAGTTCAGTCGCTAAGTCTTGTCCGACTCTGTGACCCATGGAATGCAGCACGCCAGGCTTCCATGTCCATCACCCACTCCCAGAGCTTGCTCAAACTCATGTCCATCAAGTCAGTGATGCCATCCAACCATCTCTTCCTCTGTCATCCCCTTCTCCACCTGCCTTCAATCTTTTCCAGCATCAGAGACTTTTCCAGTCAGTTCTTCCTATCAGGTGGCCAAAGTATTGGAGTTTCAGCTTCAGCATCAGTCCTTCAATGAACATTCAGGACGGATTTCTTTAGGGTGGATTGGTTGGATCTCCTTGCAGTCCAAGGAACCTCTCAAGAATCTTCTCCAACACCACAGTTCAAAAGCATCAATTCTTCGGCACTCAGCTTTCTTTATAGTCCAGCTCTCACATCCATACACAGCTACTGGAAAAAACATAGCTTTGACTAGACAGACTTTTATGGCAAAGAAATGTCTCTGCCTTTTAATATGCTATCTAGGTTGGTCATAACTTTTCTTCCAATGAGCAAGCACCTTTTAATTTCTTGGCTGCAGTCACTATCTGCAGTGATTTTGGAGTCCAGGAAAATAAATTGTGCCATAGTTTGAGCATTTTTTGGCATTGTATTTCTTTGGGATTGGAATGAACACTGACCTTTTCCAGTCCTGTGGCCAATGCTGAGTATTCCAAATTTGCTGGCATATTGAGTTCAGCACTTTCACAGCATCATCTTTTAGGATTTGAAATAGCTCAACTGGAATTCCATCACCTCTACTACCTTGGTTTGTAGTGATGCTTCCTAAGACCAACTTGACTTGCATTCCAGGATGTCTGGCTGTAGGTGAGTGATCACACTAATGTGGTTTTCTGGGTCATGAAGATCTTTTTTGTATAGTTCTTCTGTGTTTTCTTGCCACCTCTTCTTAGTATCTTCTGCTTCTGTCAGGTACATACCATTTCTGCCCTTTATTGTGTGCATCTTTGCATGAAAAGTTCCCTTGGTATCTCTAATTTTCTTGAAGAGATCTCTAGTCTTTCCCATTCTATTGTTTTCCTCTATTTCTTTGCATTGATCACTGCGGAAGGCTTTCTTATCTCTCCTTACTATTCTTTGGAACTCTGCATTCAAATGGGTCTATCTTTCCTTTTCTCCTTTGCCTTTCACTTGTCTTCTTTTCTCAGCTATTTGTAAGGCCTCCTTAGACAGACATTTTGCTTTTTTGCATTTCTTTTTCTTGGAGATGGTCTTGATCACTGCCTCCTGTACAATGTCATGAACCTCCATCCATAGTTCTTCAGACACTGTACCTATCAGATGTAATCCCTTGAATCTATTGTCGCTTCCACTGTATAGTCATAAGGGATTTGATTTATGTCATACCGGAATGGTCTAGTCGTTTTCCCTACTGTTTTCAATTTAAGTCTGAATTTTGCAATAAGGAGTTCATGATCTGAGCCACCATCAGCTCCCGGTCTTGTTTTTGCTGACTGTATAGAGCGTCTCCATTTTTGGCTACAAAGACTATAATCAATCTGATTTCGGTATTGACAATCTGGTGATGTCCATGTGTAAAGTCGTCTCTTGTGTTGTTAGAAAAAGGTGTTTGCTATGACCACTCTGTTCTCTTGGCAAACTCTCTTAGACTTTGCCCTGCTTCATTCTGTACTCCAAGGCCAAATTTGCCTGTTACTCCAGGTATCTCTTGACTTCCTACTTTTCCATTCCAGTCCCCTATAATGAAGAGGACATCTCTTTTGGGTGTTAGTTCTAGAACATCTTATAGGTCTTAATAGAACTGTTCAAGTTCAGCTTCTTCAGCATTACTGGTTGGGGCATAGACTTGGATTACTGTGATACTGAATGGTTTGCCTCGGAAATGAACAGAGATCACTCTGTCATTTTTAAGATTGCACCCAAGAACTGCATTTTGGACTCTTGTTTACTATGAGGGCTACTTCATTTCTTCTAAGGGATTCTTGCCTACAGTAGTAGATTTAACGGTCATCTGAGTTAAATTCACCCATTCAAGTCCATTTTAGTTCGCTGATTCCTAAAATGCTGATGTTCACTCTTGCCATCTCCTGTTTGACTACTTCCAATTTGCCTTGATTCATGGACCTAACATTCCAGGTTCCTATGCAATATTGTTCTTTATATCATCGGACTTTACTTCCATCCCAATAATATCCACGACTGCGTATCATTTTCGCTTTGGCTCCATGTTTTCATTCTTTCTGGAGTTATTTATCTGCTCTCTCCAGTAACATATTGGGCACCTATCGACCTGAGGAATTCGTCTTTCAGTGCCATTTATTTTTGCCTTTTCATATTGTTCATGGGGTGCAAGGCAAGAATCCTGAAGTGGTTTGGCATTCCCTTCTCCAGTGGACCACATTTTGTCAGAACTCGCTACCACGACCTGTCTTGGGTGACCCTACATGGCATGGCTCATAGCTTCATTGAGTGTAGAGATAAAGTTATTACCAAATGCTTTTATCATGTTTTCACTGTCACAATTTAATATAGAAATAAGCGTTTTGAAGTCAGCATCCAGTTTTGAATCCAGCTGTCCGGTTGTCTTCGTGTCAGTTATAATTTCCAAATGATATGCATCTGTATCACTCTTACAGACTATTGCCATAATTGAGTGAGTCAACAGCCGCATATATTTTACTTAATTTCAAACTAATCTCATGTATCACTTTTCTTCAAGTTACATGACACATTTCTTATAAGAACTGATGCTTCAGAATACCAAGTCCTTTTCCTATTATTGAGGAAAGTGAAAAATGATCCATAGAAAGATTGGCCATGTGAATTACTATGAAGACAGGCTAAAGAAGGTCAAACAAAGAGTGTTCTTTGATTATTAGAATTTAAAAGTAGCAGTGAGATCAAGGGAATATCCTCCAAACTGAAATCAAGTCACTAAATTTTGAGAGGAACAGAGACAGATGCCCTTCAGGAAATACATTAACCCAAGGATTTACTATTCAATCAGTTCTCAATCAGAAGTGCCATCTATCTTCTTTAAATAGGAGAAATAATTTAAAAAAGGAAAGAGAGGAAATGGAACAGGGAATTAATAGTAATACTGCATCAAGTATTTTAGTAGAATTATTCTACGAAGAAAAATAAAGCTTCATATTGAAATATATAGGGCCTTTTTCGATTATATATATTTGACTATAACTATATATATATATATGTATATATATACACACACATATGTATGTATATATATAGGGGCTTAGTCATATATATATAAATATATGGCTTAGTCCATAAAGTAACCACCTGCAATGCAGGAAACTGCCTGCAGCACAGGAGACTCAGGTTTGATCCCAGTGTCTGGAAGATCCCCAGGGGAAGCAAATGGCAACCCACTCCAGTATTCTTGCATGGAAAATTTCATGAACAGAGGAGTCTGGCGGGCTACAGTCCATGGGGTCACAAAGAGTTGGACGCGACTTAGTGACTAAATATATATATATATATTTACTCTCCTGATCATGGGTCTGACTGAGAGCTGCAGCTCACTGCTGTTTTCCAACTCCATGAGAGTATCATACTGCATATAACTAGCCCAGGAAAAGATAAAAATTCAATGTGCTATTTCAAAAAGTGTGTTGCTTTTTCACCATTGTAAGAGATGAAAACTTGTAAGTCAGACTGTTGTAATTTGGGCCCATCTGTACTTCCACAGTTTGATAAGCAACCATCATCCTGCTCACTTCAGGTACTCTCTGCCCAAACCATGTGTGTTGCCCAGGATGCTCTTTCCTCTCACCTAGAAAATTCTGGATACCTTCACTATTATCTTAATATCTCTTACTGGAGACAGATTTTCAGTGAAGCAAATGAAATTTGTTTCATGGTCCTTTGCTTACAGGGCCTCACCCTAGGCACTTTGTGCTTACATTGAAAGTGATCCTCCTTGCTTCTCACCTACTCCCCCTCTGCATCCCAAATTGTAGGAGCTTTAGTCCCAATAATACCTGAATGACCACATGCCTGGCACAAACGGGGTCTCTGGGACCATATTCCAGTGCTACATAGCAATATCCATTCTGATTGTTTGAGCTCTTGATTTTAGATATTTTGATATTTTGAGGATCACCCATTAGTCACTGAAAAATAAAAACAAAGTAATAACAACACCAAATTCAACATAATAATTGCCTCTGAGAAGAAGAGGGGAGGGTTCAGTCCAGAAGGGATTGTGAGTTCTTCAATGGTTCACATAACATTCTATACCTTTATATAAATTGTTGGCACATTATTACTCTTAAAATTATGTATATTCATTACATACTATCATTTGTATATTTCAAGAGTAAGCGTACGTAAAAGTATAAGGTAAAGTTGGCAAAACCTCTTATAAAATTTAGGAAGTCTAAACAAGATGTTTGTGAAGATATACTTGGGCATGAATATGTGACATTGAACTGCTTATAATAAGGTACCAAAGAGCCAAATTATCTGTGATATATGTATAAATTATAAACAAAATATAAATCATCTTTTGTTCTTAATTAGATATTCCTGTTTCCTCTGAGTATAGTCACCTCATCCTGCTTATAGATAAGACATCTTTTAACTGTTACAACTTAATTTTGCTCTGTTCAGAGACAGATTTCCATAAGCAAAATTATGGATCACCTTGTTAAAAATGCAAATTCTAGACTGGTTCCAAGGCCATGCAGGAATCAATGTCTGACATGATTTCTATCTGATTATGATGGACGCTCAGGTTTTAGAGCCAGTCTGTGTTATTTTTGTGGAAGACTAAATGTTTTTCTTCCCTGTTATTTCATTACAATACTTCCAGTTTATTTATATTTAATAAGCCTTGGCCTTTATAGCTTTATAAGTTAATCCAAAGAAATGACAATGAAGGTATTTTTTATCTTTCTTTAAAATAAAGAAACATTATCTAAATTCTAAAAATGGTTACCTTTTTTTATATTGATTATCATATAATATAATTCTACGTTTAGGTTTCTGAACTCTTTAGAGAATGATAAGACTGCAATGAAAGAGTAATAGTCTTGTTATTCTAACTTTTTAAAATTTTACACCATATCGTGCTGCATATTATTTACACAACAGCATTGAAATTGATGATGCACTTGTTTTATTCAACAAAATCTCCTAAATGAAAATAATGCATAATAAAAATATTATGTAAAGTAATTGCTTCCAAAATTACTCATTATTGCCTTTATCACATTACATGCATCAGAAGCCATAATCATTATCTGCATTTTCATTACAGAAATATATTCAGTTTATACCTTGGCATTATTCTGATTACACAGAGTCCCATTAAAATTAGTAATGAGCAAAACTGAAAATGTACAAATATTCAAGCTGTATGCATCTTAGCTTTCCTTAATGGAAATGTATTCAAAATGTATAGCTCTTTGGCCAGGGAGGTTTGTAAACGTGTTATTTGGGAGCTACTATTTTTATGTTTCCATTTGGCTTGAGACTTGCCTGGTATTTTACATAAAATTTGATTATTAGTATGTAAGAAATTACATTAGAGTCTAAAGAACAGAAACATATGTTGATTTCTCTTATTTTTTGTCCAAAAATGTTAAACTACCAGCTGTATAGCTAATACATATGGATAAGTTGAAGAATCTTTAAGAATAAGCTCTGTTATCTTCTGAGAAATCCAGAAATTTCTGAGAAAATGAATATCCACTCAGAAATGTTAGAACTACAGGGAATCCATAAAGCTCTATGGAATTTGCTTTCTCATGTTTAGCCATCCTTAGTGAAGGAACCATACTAGAGTGTATAAATTCTATGTCAGAGGAGTACAGTCTATTCTGGAAGGATGAGTCAGAATTTGAGTCCAAATTCACATCACATTTTGATTTCAATAGGCAACTTTTCAATACACACATATATAGAGAAGCTCACAAACCAAAAAGAGACCATGATGAACAGGCTGTGTCATTACATATGCTGTTATCAGGAGTAACCCAAGTCCAAACAAAACAAAACAAAGCTAGCCATTCCTCAAATTGCATCTCTTCTCTCTCCAATGTCAAATTTCACTGTCCAGCTAAGACAAATATACAGTGAATGTAAAAATAGGTTACTAGATGATTTGTTTAAAGGAACAGCTTATCCAGTCAAGATAAAATAGTACTTTGTGTCTACAAATAATATAATAAATACTTCTGGCTCTTGCAAGGGAGTATCTTCAGAAATGAGAGCCAAATAGCATTAAGCACCTTTCACAATCAGAGAAATTCATCAATGACAAAGAGTGGGAATCAAAACACTATGTATGCAATGAATGATAAATGGATGGATGAATGATTTAATCTCCCTGCTTGATATTATACCCAAGTGTATCTGAATCCTTTTTCAATTGGTCCAATTCTAGAAAAATATATTCCACAATATATAAACATGTTTCCAAAGTTACATATATATACATAATATATATGTATGTATAATATATGTCATTATTATACAGTAATGAATTTATTTGGTTTTCCCTGGTGGCTCACTGGTAAAAAGTTTGCCTGCCATTGGAGGAGACCCAGGTTTGATCCCTGGTTTCAGAAGATCCCCTGAAGAAGGCAATGGCAACCCACTCCAGTATTATTGCCTGGGAAATCCAATGGATAGAGGATTCTGGTGGACTACAGTCCATAGAGCTCAAAAGAGTCAGACATGACTCAGCAACTAAATAACAAAAAATAAATATATTAATAAATTAATAAAACTTTTATAAATATATATAGTTTCAATTTTCATTAATATTAATGACATTTCACTATATATCATGCTGAATTTGAAGAGAAATTAAATAAGATGGTTTTTAGCTCTTTATATAAATTATGTTTAAAGAAAAAACTGATGATTTTATACCAACATAAAACAGCAGAAGTTTGAGTTTAAAATATCTTGAATATACATATTTGTACTTCTGTCACTTACATAGTTTTTTAGGTAATGAAAGTGAATAGTGCAAACAATAACTTTGGTGCATATTTTGCTAGAGTGTTAGCAGTATTGGACTAGGCTTAGAACATTTCCTCTGAAATACAATAAATACGTAACAATAATTCACAAAATGAATGAATGGCCAAGTGCATGGTAGGTACACTCTACCTTTTGAAAATGTTTTAGGTTAGTTCTCTAAGATCAATTAGATTGACTGTTTACAAGTTTATCTTCAAGCAATCAATTAACTTGCAAATGAGCTAGGTTATTCATGCCTGTTAAACTACATAGATAACTGCTGATTGAATCAGACATCAAACATGTGGCTTAATATGTGAATATTATGATAGATGAGCTAACCAATTTGACATATAAACTGTCAAGTCAACCACCTCATCATAACTATGTACATAGCTCTATATATAGTTTACAATATACTCATGTTTATTACCCTAGTTTTTCAGAATACAGAACCCAAACTTAAGCCACCATGACTTGGACTACATCAAATCCACAAGAATGAACAGAAGCAGAATTCAGGTTTTCATTTTTAAATCAAATGTCTTTTCTACTACTTATAGCTGACCTCATGGACTGTAGCCTGTCAGGCTGTCCATGGAATTTTCCAGGCATGAATACTGAAGCGGGTAGCCGTTCCCTTCTCAAGAGGATTTTCAACACCCAGGGATCAAACCTGGGTCTCCTGCATTCCAGGCAGATTCTTTACCATTTGAGTCACGAGGGAAAGTGAAAGTCGTTCGGTTGTGTGCTACTGTTTGTGACCCCATGGACTATACAGTCCTTGGAATTCTCTAGGCCAGAATACTGGAGTGGGTAGCCTTTCCCTTCTCCAGGGGATCTTCCCAACCTTGGGATCAAACCTCAGTCTCCTGCATTGCAGGCAAATTCTTTACTGTTTGAGCCACAAGAGAAGCCCCACTTATAACTGATAAAGTATAGTTTTAGATATAGATGATAAAGCCATACACACAGATAAATATGCACAAAGATGCATGTCAGTAGAATTATACTTAAATACTCTGATGTATTTAATTACATCATAATACTAAATGAATTTAATTACATTTAAATGCTAAATTTGCCATATTTCAAATTATAATAATAGAAAATTTAAGAAAATGCTAACACTATATTTTATGTTTCATTTTGTAAGTATAGAGTAATCTTATGAAGCAGTACATATATTTGAATAGTTTAACTGAATTATGGTTTCTAGTAGAGTGTATTTTTCCCCCAGATTAAATACAGTAACAGTATCATTCTACTCAATATTGATGATGCTGATAGTAGTTTCTAGGTGGTCTATTCTGGGAAATGTCACAAGTTTTGATTTGTCAAAATATACTACTAGCAACAAAGAGGAAATGACAAATGCAAGGAAAGTTAGAAAAAATTCACAATACTTGCTTAAAATGAGGGAAGATATAGGAAACTGTGGTAGTTGATTTCAACCATTTTAAGAACATTCACATGAAAGAACAGGAATTTGCTCTATATGTCATAATATTGTGGCATTGAGATAAACAGATTTCATAAGATGCATTTTTTTTGGGGGGGGTAGACCTGAGGAAGGCTCATTCAGAGATATGAATAATAAAGTGCTCAGACCATATAAGCAGGTGTGTGTGTGTGTCTGTGTGTGTGTGTATTAGTCTCTCAGTTGTGTGCAACTCTTTGTGACCGCATGGACTGTAGCCTGCCAGGCTCCTCTGCACATGGGATTTCCAGGGAAGAATACTGGAGTGGGTTGCCATTCCCTTCTCCAGGGGATCTTCCTGACCCAGGGAGCAAACTGCATTGCAGCAGATTTTTGGCTGTCTCTGCTCCCTGGGAACCCGTATCAGCAGGTGCTCACGCCCAAAGGGAAGCTGAGTCTTCATTTCTGCAGTTATACTTGATGCACATGCTAGAATGCTATACTTGGTCCTCTGTAGAGATTTGTTCTAAGTAGGCAGATTCTCTTTCTTAAAAAGATAAATATAATCAATTTCCTCTGACCGGTTGTTTCCTCAATGTCTGAGGAGTCTTGTTGGGGAAACTGAGTTCAGAATGCAAAAAACCTGTCAAGAGAAGTACCTGTGAAAATTAAAGAGAGCAAACACAATCCATTTGGGGGAGCAAGTAGACCAGGATGCTGATCTGACAGTTTCTACAGCTCAATATGAGGCTTTGAAGCAAAGACTGCCCTTTTCAGAAGTATCTCACATTGGACGGAAACAGCTCCTTCCTTGAGTGACTTTCTCACTCCTTCTCTGGGAGCTATTCTAAGAGAAGTGCGTCGTTGGCACCATCACCTTTCTTAGCTGTTCTGCTAGAGCCACCCTGAGAAAGCATGATCTTGGCTTCACAGCTGCAGCAAACGCTGACGGGACCAGCAGCAAACAACCATCAACTAGCCATATTCATCGAGGCTGGGCAGGCTTTCTTTCTTAGAGCATCCTGAAAGCACATGTCTGTGTTTGCCACACCATATCCCTACCTGCTCCTACAATAGCCTTCCACTTTGAAGAAAACTGGATAGTTGCACAGGATAAAAATCTTGCAGTCATAAATCACTTTTCCCTTTAATATCCCCTGTATCTGTGCTGTGCTTAGGCGCTCAGTCGTGTCCGACTCTCGGCAACCCCATGGACTGTAGCCCCCCAGGCTCCTCTGTCTATGAGGATTCTCCAGGCAAGAATACTGAAGCGGGTTGCCATGCTCTCCTCCAGGGGATCTTCCCAACCCAGGGATCAAACCAGGTCTCCTGAAGTGCAGGCAGATTCTTTACCACCTGAGCCACCAGGCAAGCCCCTTAGCATTCTGCAAATATGCCAGGCACTTTTCGGTCTCAGGATCTTGAACTTGCCGTTTCTCCTTCTTTCAGATACATTCAGGTCTTTAATAAAGTGCCCCATTTTCAGAAAGAGTTTCCTTGACAATTCTTAAATAAAGTTCAATTGAATAATAAACTTTATTATTTAAACCTACTTTATTATTCAAACCGTAATTCTGCATGGCAATACCATTTCTCCATTCCTGCTTTATTTTTATTTGTAATGCTTAAATTGTCAATTATGGTATCTCCAGGATCTAGATAGACCCTGGCATTTGGTATGCTTTCAAATGAATATTTGTTAGATGAATGAAATATATCAAAAATATTTTTTTCTCCTACTTTCAGTCTCTCATGGTAATAGGAACTAAATATTAACACATCATTTCATATGGTTATCAGTGAGAGAATGTGTAGTCCAGGACCCAAAATAGCCAGAAGATTACTAGGAACAAAAACAACAGAAAACAGGTCCATAACGTAAGAAACATAACTCAAAGTAATATTTATTAAATGCCTTCTATGTGACAGGTACATGCCAATTTTTGAATTTTGTAACTCTTGCTATGCCCTTAAATAGCTATTAAGATCGACTGGTTTACTTATAGAACTAGGTGTATAGAATTAAAGTACCTAATCAAATTTCTTTTTACATGGATAAATAGGTATTATCTTTCCCAAGTCTTTATCATTTCCATTATATTATAAAAATAAAATACAATCATTTGCCAAGAGTCATACAAAAACTTTATAAATTTTACTAAGAATTTTTAATTTACTAGTCTCATGTGGACCTCTCACAAATGCACTTGATTATTATCCAAGTCTGGATGTAAAGACAAGCTCAGTCTTTAATATAGAATTTTTATTTAGCTCTATGACTGCAGATTTTTTTCACTAAACAACATTTATTCATTCATTTATACATCTATCCATCCTGCCTTCTATTAATTCATTCATGTGTTCATTTACATTATCAAATTATTCTACATTTCCCTGATGATTCATTTGCAATAACAAATCTTCTGCCTTCAAGGGATTTAACCATATATATGCATATAAGCACTTCATATAAGCTAATTTACATCAGTATTAAAATAAAACTTTAACACCAATGTGGATATAATCTAGTTTAAAGAGTAAAATATATACATAAGCCCCCATATATACCCACATCCAAGCAAGCCTGCAATAACCTTTTGTAAGAATGTGGCATTTTAATCAGATTTTTGATGGAGCAAATGAAGGACTTAAGACTCTTCTAACCCAAAGGAATAATAAGAATGAGGGGTCAGAGTCAAGAAAAAAAAATAGGACATATTTGAAGGAATGTATTATGCTTAGCTTTCTAAACTAAGTATATTTTATTGTGAGAGAAAAAAGGAAGCCATTAAAGTCTTAAGTAGAGAACTGAAGTTACCAGAATTGTGTTGTTATGGTAATATGGAAGAAAGACTGAAAGCAGCATCTCCTTATGGGTTCCCCATGCTACTGAACCATGGGTTCAGTAGTTGACTGAAACTATTCTAACAAGGGTTTTCAACGGTCCTGCACATTGCTAAATGTAGTTGTTTGTATTTTTATGCAGCCCAGCGTTTAACTTCTCATTATCACTTAATATTTACATAGTAATGGAAAGTACCCAGCAAGACAGAAAGGTTAAAAATTGATCTGAAATACAGAGTGAGAAATAGGTAGGACCCCAAATGAGGCACACTGAGATGGATTCAGAACCCAGTTATCAAAATTTATCTTTGATACAGTAGGAATGACAGTGTCATAGGAGACAAACAGCTTTAAAAAATGTAGATTTTATTTGAACCTCTCATTTTGGATAATGACATTGGAAGGTGACTATTGAACCATATACAGGTAAACCTAATTGGATTACCAGGTCATACAAGACCATTAATTTGTACTGACACAGATCTTGGTTATCATGTCATTTCCTTTTCTAAATCTCAGCTAACAATTGCAAGAGCCAGCTCCTGGCCATTGGCTTTCATATCCCTTTCTGGTTTTGATGGGTAGGTGCAAAGAAGGGGAAAAAAGGTAAGAGTTTGTTTTGTTGACATAAGGGTGCTGAAGTTTGGGCCATGACTTCTAATAAAGTGAAGAAAGCTTGATTAGAATTAAATAGATAATTTTTAGTTGTCCAGAATTAAGCATGTGTTTAACCCATGTCATTCTAGAATGTTTTGGGCCTCTTGGGCTGCCTGTCCTTGTTGGACTAGCAGATTGCTTATAAAAAAAAAAGGGTTCCGAATTGAAAGCCCAGAGATAAATCCACGTACCTATGGACACCTTATCTTCGACAAAGGAGGCAAGGATATACAATGGAAAAAAGACAACCTCTTTAACAAGTGGTGCTGGGAACACTGGTCAACCACTTGTAAAAGAATGAAACTAGAACACTTCTAACACCGTACACAAAAATAAACTCAAAATGGATTAAAGATCTAAACGTAAGACCAGAAACTATAAAACTCCTAGAGGAGAACATAGGCAAAACACTCTCTGACATAAATCACAGCGAGATCCTCTATGACCCACCTCCCAGAATATTGGAAATAAAAGCAAAAATAAACAAATGGGACCTAATGAAACTTAAAAGCTTTTGCACAAGAAAGGAAACTATAAGCAAGGTGAAAAGACAGCCCTCAGAATGGGAGAAAATAATAGCAAACGAAGCAACAGACAAAGGATTAATCTCAAAAACATACAAGCAGCTCCTGAAGCTCAATTCCAGAAAAATAAATGAGCCAATCAAAAAATGGGCCAAAGAACTAAACAGACATTTCTCCAAAGAAGACATACAGATGGCTAACAAACACATGAAAAGATGCTCAACATCACTCATTATCAGAGAAATGCAAATCAAAACCACAATGAGGTACCATTACACACCAGTCAGGATGGCTGCTATCCAAAAGTCTACAAGCAATAAATGCTGGAGAGGGTGTGGAGGAAAGGGAACCCTCTTACACTGTTGGTGGGAATGCAAACTAGTACAGCCACTATGGAGAACAGTGTGTAGATTCCTTAAAAAAACTGGAAATAGAACTGCCATATGACCCAGCAATCCCACTCCTGGGCATACACACCGAGGAAACTAGATCTGAAAGAGACACATGTACCCCAATGTTCATCGCAGCACTGTTTATAATAGCCAGGACATGGAAGCAACCTAGATGCCCATCAGCAGATGAATGGATAAGGAAGCTGTGGTACATATACACCATGGAATATTACTCAGCCATTAAGAAGAATTCATTTAAATCAGTTCTAATGAGATGGATGAAACTGGAGCCCATTATACAGAGTGAAGTAAGCCAGAAAGATAAAGACCAATAGAATATACTAATGCATATATATGGAATTTTAAAAGATGGTAACTATAACCCAATATGCAAAACAGAAAAAGAGACACAGATGTACAGAACAGACTTTTGGACTCTGTGGGAGAAGGCGAGGGTGGGATGTTCTGAAAGAATAGCATTGAAACAAGTACACTATCAAGGGTGAAACAGATCACCAGCCCAGGTTGGATGCATGAGACAAGTGCTCAGGGCTGGTGCACTGGGAAGACCCAGAGGGATGGGTGGGGAGGGAGACGGGAGGGGGGATCAAGATGGGGAACACATGTAAATCCATGACTGATTCATGTCAATGTATGGCAAAAACCACTACAATATTGTAAAGTAATTAGCCTCCAACTAATAAAAGTAAATGAAAAAAAAAAGTGTTCCAATGTCTTTTATTTCCAAACCTCACCACACTGTTGCCTTACATCAGCCAGTCTTTTATCTCTAAATGGTATTTGAGTTTATAACTCAAAAGAAAATAAACACATATATAAAACATGAAGTATAAAGGCAAAATATCATGATAAATTAGTTTTCATTTATTATGATAATTTTTTTCAATATATCATGATAAATTTCCATTAATTTTCATTATTCATATAGCTAGTATTCTTGCAAGGTAGATCTTCAATAGAACATGAAGACTCTTTAAAAGAAATATTTTCTTAAATTTTTCTATAAAACTAAGGAATAATGTTAATGTAACCATTCTTTGGGCAAATGTAACCAATCCTTAGGGCATGATCTCAAGGATTCTGAGATCTTTCAATGACAAAGAAGTGAGAAAACCACGTTTCAGAACTGCTTAGCGTAAGTGTGCCTCTATGTTATATATTTATCTTCTTTACCCACTCCAAACTTCACACCTCATTTCACAGTACCCTATATACTGGAATAGCATTCTGATTAATGTTCACTCCATTCCCGCTGTCTGAAGTCAATTTTTTTTCTTTTTTCTTTGCTCTCTCCCAAGCCCATCTGTTTAGTGGCAAACCTACCTGCTTTCAACTGCTCCTTTGTCTTGTTTTTCTTTTTTTTTTCTTAGCAATTGCTCTAGTTGATGATAAAATAATCTCCGTTGGAATTGTGAACCCATTTGAGTGAGAATTCTAATGTGTTTGACCTGCATTTTCCTTCTTACACATTTCCATCTGATACCCAGAAACTCATAAATAATGTTAGGAGAAATAATATAGTTGAGAATATTAAACAAAGTAGTCATTGTCTCCAATCAATAGAGATGCATAGAACTCTTGAGATGCACATTTCTAATTTACAACTTAGTGCTGAAAAATATATGAAGACATAATACTGAACATATATTAAATACTGCTTTTACATAGTTCAGCTAAAGTCTAAGGATAGAAATTTTACTTTCCTTTTAATGACAACTTTAAAAGTATTTTAGAGGATAATTTTCAAAAATCAATATTTACAGTGTACCTTGTTGACATATATTTTGTGTTATAGATTTCAAAGTATCAAATTACAGTGTTTCCACTTTCTATTTATTTGACATATGCTTTTTCTGTTAAAACCGTGAAAAATCAATCATCATTTTGAGAACTGTCATTATTTTCCTCAACACCATTTATAAAAATTTAAAGATAGCAACTCTACCTTCCTAAACACATAAATGCACACTGTCTTGAATACCCAAAGAAAGGTATCCAAAGATTTTATTTCTTAAGCAACAAACTTCTGGGCTATTTATTGTTGAGACATATCATTTTAGAAGACTGATGCTTCTTAAAAATGACTTTGTGGTTGATTATAAGCTAGAAGTTTCATTTAGAAGTGATTATTATAATGTCATGTTGTTTTGTGTTTATTATATATTAGTTGGGGCTTCCATGGTGGCTCAGACAGTAAAGAATCTGCCTGCAATGAGGGAGACCCAGGTTTGATTCCCTGGGTCTGGAAGATCCCCTGGAGAAGGGAATGGCTACCCTCTCCAGTTTTCTTGCCTGGAGAATTCCATGGACAGGATATAGTCTGGCAGGCTATAGTCCATGAGGGCGCAAAGAGTCGGACATGACTGAGCGACTCATCACAGCCCACATAGTAGTTGTGACAGTACAGTATATTACCTTTCAAATGTAAAACAGGTAAAATTACTATATAAAATATAGGAGTCACCATAGTAAGCATAGAATAAAATCATATATTAAAATGTCTAACACACATATATATTCAAATGATATATAAATTATTTAATTCAGGTTTAAGAATTATTTAGTGAACTTCCTAACGCTTAGCTACTTAGGAATTTTTCCATTAAAAGAACCATTTCACATTTCATAGGTCAAAGCTACCATTTAGAGAAACATGCATTTAGTTTACAGCAAAATTCTGAAGCTCTCCTGGTGAGAAGTACTTAGATATAAGCTGTGAAATGAAAACTACACTCATTTTCCTTAGCCCATAACATTGAGAGTTCAAAAGGAAAGACGCACTTCTCACCAAGAATAAACTGCAAACTGCATTGGGTTGTTGCAGGCTGTGCCAGGGGATTTGTCAGAGCAAGTACACAGAACCTCACAACTATTAGTGGTTAATTCAAAGGTGATTTAAGTCAGCAGTGACTAAATGGTATTAACATTACATCCGCAAAGTGAACTGCTAGGATAAGCATCCTTTATTCTTCTGTAACAAGTGATTTCTGCATAACAACTAAGCATATGAAAGTCCTCTTCATAGTAGTTGTTGCTCCAGGAATAATTTAAAAGAAATCTTGATTTTTTTTTTCCCTGCTAAGAGTACTATGACTATCACATGGCCATCAGTTTGAAAGACAGACAGAGATCTGAGGTCTCAATTAAGAAAGCTAGACTCCGAGGCAAAGTACAAGTTTCAACTTGCTTGATCTCTCAACGAGGCAAAATAAACTAATAACTCTGGAGTATAAAGATGTTTGCCTCAGTTATTGAAGCTGAATACATGGACCATTTTACATTTCATGAATTCAAACCAATGCTCCTAAGACCAAAAGCAGTCCTTTAAGTTTCTTGCCACAGATATCAGTGAAAATATTTGAAATTCTATTTTTTATTTCAAAATGGTCATATATATGCAACTCCATATGGTTCACCCCAAACATATCTT
This sequence comes from Cervus canadensis, assembly GCF_019320065.1. NCBI lineage: Eukaryota > Metazoa > Chordata > Mammalia > Artiodactyla > Cervidae > Cervus > Cervus canadensis. The sequence continues at coordinate 42,143,007 of NC_057408.1, read as the reverse complement.
TAGGGTTTGCAGAGTTTCAACCTCAGCCATTCAAGTAAATGTGAAGAAAAATATCCCATTTTAAAGTATACTGATGTATGAAAATATTATTCCTAGACCACAAATAAATGTATAAATGAGATACTACAAATATTTGTTAGTGCTATTCAATGAAGCAAGTGGATTGTATTTTAAAGTTGAATAAAACGATCATAACACTTTTCAGCAAAATGATGTGACTATTAACCTTGATAAAATTAACACTCGTTGTCTAACTCAATGTGATGATTTCTAAGATATTCTTTACTCATTCCTAAATATGAAAATCCACAACATATAATTAATCACAGGGGATCATCTGTCAATTTTTCAGACTTTATCCCAAATGTTAATTAATTATCAACGTCAACATTTCTTCTTCATGGAAGAATTTGCTATTTCATTATTACTTGTGCGTGTGTGCTCAGTCGTGTCCGACTCTTTGTGTAGCCCGCCATGGACTGTAGCCCGCCAGGCAAGTATACCCGAGTGGGTTGCCATTTCCTCCTCCGGGAGTCATTATTACTCAGAACCTTGAAATTTTTACCTTCTTTCTTTTTTAAGTTATCGTAATGTAGCTTAATGTATTTTATTAAGAAATCCACAAAAGAGAGAAATGATGTTTAAAAAAGAAGTGGCTGGTTCTTTGTGTATTCAGGAGGCTTGTATAGTGTTTGAGTGATTTATTAATCATAATTATTGAGCGCTTAACGTATGCACTGTATTTGTCTCTGAAAGTGGCTGATGGTATGGGAAAGTCCATTGCTCTATGGATCGTGCGATACAATTAAAATAGGAGATAAAATGCTCCCTCGTTTACACTTAGCAAAATATCCTTAGCTACTTTATTGAGGAACATTTAAATTCCACTTAAAACAAAATAAAAAAAATAATCATTGTTGGAATATAAAATATGATATTTTTATATAATTTGATATTTATCAAATCTGAGGAAGAAAAATATTTTCTACAAGTAGTTTTTTAAACTTGTATTTTAACTTAATATTTTTAATGAATGTTAAATCTACCACACAAGTACATTCACCAAGCGTGTTTCTGTATCTCTATCATGAAGTGCATCCTTAGTCTAGAAAATGAATGAATCAAAGATACTTATGTTGCCTGTAGATAGAGGCTCAGAAGCTACTTTCGGGTTTAGGCTATTCTGTGGCCTCCTGTGGTAAAAAGTATAGTTTACTTCTGTGTGGGCTTCCATTGTGGCTCAGCTGGTAAAGAATCCACATGCAATGCGGGAGACCTGCATTTGTTCCCTGGGTTGGGAAGATTCCCCTTGGAGAAGGGAACGGCTACCCACTCCAGTATTCTGGCCTGGAGAATTCCAGGGACTATATAGTCCATGGGGTTGCAAAGAGTCGGACATGAGTGAACAAATTTCACTTCACTTACTTCTGTGTAATCTGGGAAATCCCTATAGATGTTTACATATAAATTGCCTGCTTCCAGCTAAAAAGTAAAATAATTCCAGTGGAGAAATGTTACCATTTGTGTTCAGGGAAAAGGATGAGCAAACCTCTGAATTGCAGAACTTCAATGCCAACCATTTGGTAAATGAAGCAAAAGAGAAGCTGGAAATAAACTTCAAATTCCTATGCAAGAGACTTACACCATACTGACTGATTAAATATATGCAGTGGAAAACTTGCTAAATATCTACCGTGTGCCTCAGTTCAGTTCAGTCGCTCAGTTGTGTCTGACTCTATGGACCCCATGAATCGCAGCACACCAGGCCTCCCTGTCCATCACCAACTCCTGGAGTTTACTCAAACTCATGTCCATCGAGTTGGTGATGCCATCCAACCATCTCATTCTCTGTCGTCCCTTCTCCTCCTGCCCCCAATCCGTCCCAGCATCAGGGTCTTTTCCAATGAGTCAACTCTTCACATGAGGTGGCCAAAGTATTGGAGTTTCAGCTTCAGCATCAGTCCTTCCAGTGAACACCGTGTGCCTAGAAGAGTGCTATTAACTTTCCAGTCAACGCCAGCAGTTTTGAATAAGAGAGAAGAGTGTGTTCAGTGTTCAGTATCATCATGAACATGTTATCATCTTCATCACTATCATTATTCTCATTCTTATCCTTATTTTCATCATCAATGAAGTTCATTACTAAGCATTATTTTAATAACCATAAGTATATTAGCTCATGTTTCACAAATGAGAACTTAGGTTCATGTCAATCAATTTACTTCAATGAGAGGAGAATGCGTGAGTCTGAGGACAGTTTTCAAACCTCTTACCACCACTTTACCAGGCAGCATTATATTACAGAGATTTACCCCACCTCTAATTTCAAGTTTCATAATGTTAGATGGAAAGTGCATGAAGAAATGCATACTAGATGGTATCCTGGCCTCAGCAAATTTTGCTTTTCTGTAGGTTCTTGGGGAATAAGCAGGAAGAGAACTTGAAGATCATTCATTTACTTATTCTTTCATTGTGTATTGGTCCCCTCCATCCCAAGCTACATCAATTTCCATACATCCTGATATCCAACAGAAGTCCCACATATTTCACACTTAAGCTATACATTGTTGTTATATTTTTGTATTAAATATCTTTGCCTTTTGCTTCTAAAGTTTATCCAACATTGACTGGGGGAAGGGAATCAATAGTTTCTGATAATTCTCCATCTTGATAGAATTATGAGATTTTCAGGCATTTTCAGGTAAAAAAATAGTCCTCTGACCATCTCCACTTTCCTCAAAGAATGTTAAAATGTAAACTCACTAGATATATATTTATAGTTATATCCTACTACTCTCTTTCTGGAATAAACAATTTTGTGTATTTTAAAATATTGCCATTACAAATAAGTATAGCTTTGATTTTACTAAACAATAATAGAATGCAATGAATAATTTGTTACAAATATCTTTATTATGTTTTGAACAAAAACATCTCTATTTGTTAAAAGATTTTGCTATGCATATATCCTAAATGTAGATTAGTGAACATAATAGTATGTATTCCTTATTTTATATTCTTAAACTTCTTTTCATCTAATTTTAAATTTATAACTATATTTTCAGAAATAATATTTACCTCAGTCTTCTTGTTTTCAAGAAGGAAAATTAATTTTCTTTTGTGACTATGCACAGTTATTATATATTTTGACTACTCTTAAAGATTGAGTGATTTAATGAAGATAAATTCAATTCTAAAATATAACTTGCAATCAGTTTTATTAATTTTCCACAGGTTATTTGCATAATTAAACATTAACAAATATACAATTTGAATTGACCCACTTCTACTCATAAAAGTTAAAGACAGAGATAGAGAGACATATAATTTAAGAGACTTAGCTTCATTCTAACCATGAATTTTGAGAAATTTATTTAGTAGTTCCTACATTCCTAAACAGCATCAGTATGTTCAATAAATTTCTATAGGCATTTATTGAATTGTTCAGTAATCCACATTTAAAATATATGCATATATATATATATGCTGATATGTCCATCAGCAGATGAATGGATAAGAAAGCTATGGTACATATACACAATGGAATATTACTCAGCCATTAAAAAGAATACATTGAATCAATTCTAATGAGGTGGATGAAACTGGAGCCTATTATACAGAGTGAAGTAAGCCAGAAAGAAAAACACCAATACAGTATACTAATGCATATATATGGAATTTAGAAAGATGGTAACGATAACCCTATATGCAAGACAGCAAAAGAGACACTGATGTATAGAACAGTCTTTTGGACTCTGTGTTGCTTCCATGTCCTGGCTATTGTAAACAGTGCTGCAATGAACATTGGGGTAAACGTGTCTCTTTCAAATCTGGTTTCCTCGGTGTGTATTCCAAGTAGTGGGATTGCTGGGTCATATGGCAGTTCTATTTCCAGTTTTTTAAGGAATCTCCACACTGTTCTCCATAATGGCTATACTAGTTTGCATTCCCACCAACACACAGGGTTCCTTTTCTCCACAACCTCTCCAGTATTTATTGCTTGTAGACGTTTGGATAGCAGTCATTCTGATTTGTGTGAAATGGTACCTCATTGTGGTTTTGATTTGCTTTTCTCTGATAATGAGTGATGTTAAGTTAAGCATCTTTTCATGTCTTTGTTAGCCATCAGTATGTCTTCTTTGGAGAAATGTCTGTTTAATTCTTTGGCTCATTTTTTGAATGGGTCATTTATTTTTCTGGAATTGAGCTGCAGGAGTTGCTTATATATTCTTGAGATTAATTCTTTGTCAGTTGCTTCATTTGCTATTATTTTCTCCCATTCTGAAGGCTGTCTTTTCACCTTGCTTATAGTTTCCTTTGTTGTGCAAAAGCTTTTAAGTTTCATTAGGTCCCATTTGTGTATTTTTGCTTTTATTTCCAATATTCTGGGAGGTGGGTCATAGAGGATCTCGCTGTGATTTATGTCAGAGAGTGTTTTGCCTATGTTCTCCTCTAGGAGTTTTATAGTTTCTGGTCTTACATTTAGATCTTTAATCCATTTTGAGTTTATTTTTGTGTATGGTGTTAGAAAGTGTTCTAGTTTCATTCTTTTACAAGTGGTTGACTAGTTTTCCCAGCACCACTTGTTAAAGAGATTGTCTTTTCTCCATTGTATGCTGTCTAGGTTGGTCATAACTTTTCCTCCAAGGAGCAAGCGTCTTTTAATTTCATGGCAACAGACACCATCTGCAGTGATTTTGTAGCACCCCAAAATAAAGTCTGTCTCTGTTTCCACTGTTTCCCCACCTATTTGCTGTGAAATGATGGGACTGATGCCATGATCTTAGTTTTCTGACTGTTAAGTTTTAAGCCAAGTTTTCACTCTCCTCTTTCACTTTCATCAAGAGGCTTTTTAGTTCTTCTTCACTTTCTGCCATAAGGGTGGTGTCATCTGCATATCTAAGGTTATTGATATTTCTCCTGGCAATCTTGATTCCAGCTTGTGCTTCATCCAGCCCAGCATTTCTCATGATGTATTATTCTGTGTATAAGTTAAATAACAAGGTGACAATATATAGCCTTGACATATTCCTTTCCCAATTTGGAACCAGGCTGTTGTTCCATCTAAGGTAAAATTATTAATAATACATAATAATGTAGGGTAAATTATTTTAAATTATTTTTTCATTCATTTATGCATTTATTCATTCAGTGGCTCCTCTGTGCCAGGTGCTCTGGAAGTTGTTGGTATATAATTTTGATACCTAATGGGTTTCCCTGGTGGCTCAGTGGTGAAGAATCCACCTGCCAAGCAGGAAACTCAGGTTCAGTCTGTGGGTTGGGAAGATCCCCTGGAAAAGGAAATGGTAATCTACCCCAGTATTCTTGCCTGAAAAATCCCATGAACAGAGGAGCCTGGAGGCCTACAGACCATGGCATTGCAAAAAGTTGGACATGACTGAGCAAATAAACAACAAAGGTCATCCTGCATGAAAGACAAGAAAAAGGGCAAACATCATGTTTCCATAATGAATCCTATAACACACATGAGTAAAGTGATATACAGCCCTTCAGCTTAGAGCATCCAGAAACCTTCCAGAAGGGAAGATCTGGAGCTATACCTCGTGGATCAGTGTGCATCATGGATTGCATTGTAAAATGAGGGCCCAGCAAAGCAACTGCCTGACAAAAGTGTGTCAAAGAATTGTGATCTTTTTCAAATATTGATTTGCTTATATAAAGCCTTGGTGATAGTAGGCAAAGAAAAAGTAACTTATCTTCTTTGTTCAGCAAATGTTTACCCCTCATGGAGAATGAATAATATGTGATTCTAGTGTTAAAAGAAACAGACTGTTGCTTCTCAACAGTAGCTCATTTCTGGTACCTGGTAGACAGTGAGTTAAAATAGTCTAATTTGAGCCTTAGAGTATCTTTTCTTCCCACTCCATTTGTACTAGTTCTTCCAGAATAATTGTTATTTTGGCCACCAGAGATGATTGTGCCACTAATACATGTTGCCAGAAGCAACTTGGAAAATTTCTACATGGAACATGTTCAGTTACATATTATTCAATAGAAATGACACATAATATTTTAGATAAGCATACAGCATACAATATTCACATTTTGATCGACAAAATTAAAATAATTGTATCTTTGAAGATCATATTTTTAAGAGTTTTAGACTAATCTTAATGGAGTTAAACAATAACTCTAATATTGTTAATATTATAATAATATAATAATAATAAGACTAATAAACTGGAGTTAAAGTAACTTTCCTTGAGAAATGGTATATAAACTAAACAATACTTCCTTTATGGTATTTAAGGTTGTTTTTTAGAAGTCTCATCTTCAGTTCAGTTCAGTCGCTCAGTCGTGTCCGACTCTTTGCGACCTCATGAACCGCAGCACGCCAGGCCTCCCTGTCCATAACCAGCTCCCAGAGTTCACCCAAAACCATGTCCATTGAGTCGGTGATGCCATCCAACCATCTCATCCTCTGTCGTCCCCTTTTCTTCCTGCCTTCAATCTTTCCCAGCATCAGGGTCTTTTCAAATGAGTCAGCTCTTCGCATCAGATGTATCAAAGTATTGGAGTTTCAGCTTCAACATCAGTCCTTCCAATGAACACCCAGGACTGATCTCCTTTAGGATGGACTGGTTGGATCTCCTTGCAGTCCAAGGGACTCTCAAGAGTCTTCTCCAACACCGCAGTTCAAAAGCATCAATTTTTCTGCACTCAGCTTTCTTTAGTGTCTCACCTTATGTTCTACATATTGTATAATGCAGTGTCATGTGGAGTGGTCTAATATCAGAAAGCCCCCGACCTTTAGTAGGTGAACCTTTTTCTCACTTTCATGCTTTAAGAAAGATTGAACTCATATTGGGTTCTCAGAGATTAAAAAAAAAGAGAGAGAGATGGCCATGCTTTGTTTACTTTAGTTTGTTCTGATTCCAAGAGACTGAAAGTTTAGTTCTGAAAAACTAGATTTAAATTCTGCTAGCACACTAAAGCTTTAATATCTATTTATGAAAGTAACATTAACATCACAACATTTGTTTTCCTTTTTCTCACTATGTATTTATCTTTTATGATTTTCTGAACTATGCTGAATCAATTATTATTTTTAGTAATAGGTCTCATCAGTGACTCAATGGACATGAATTTGAGCAGACCAGGAGATAGTGAAGGACTGAGGAGCCTGGCGTGCTGCAGTCTACGGGGTCGGTCACAAAGAGTTGGACGCGACTTAGCAACTGAACAACAACAGCGGCAACTCATTCTCTAAATTTTAATCAATGTTCTTATTTTAGTCATTCCATATAAATTGCATCATATTCACAGAGTTTGATAAAATCATAAAATGATTAATTATAAAATTCCCCATACATTTAAGATATATTTATTTTTGTGTTAAATTGATGAGGAACCAAGGAAATTTCATACTTGATAGATACTGATGTAAATACACTACATTCCAAGTGTGCTTTCTCTGTGTCTCCCTCAATCACACACACACATATGCACACATTATTAGTTTAAAAAAATGAAGCTGATTGCTCTTGTTTTATATTCTCTTATGTAATAATGTAATAAATCAGCTAATGTCTGCTTTATGGAGGAACTGAGATATGAGTGGTAAGAATATGAAAATCATCTATGGAACTTGCTAAAATGTGGAATTCCATCTCTAAAGGTTCTGATACAGAAATCAGTTCTGAAAGCCAGTGATGAGTCTGACTAAATTTAGTGTAAGTATTCTTTTTTTTTTTCATTTATTTTTATTAGTTGGAAGCTAATTACTTTACAATGTTGTAGTGGTTTTTGCCATACACTGACGTGAATCAGCCATGGATTTACGTGTTCCCCATCAGGAGGCGGGAGTGTAAGTATTCTTTGTGAAATTTAGTTATGCAGGAGTGACAACATTTTGTTTATTCTCCCATTAAAGGAAAATCTCACAAAATTATTCATGGCTATGGCCTGAACTAATTTAAATACAAAGGAAATAGAGGGGCATGACATGTGGTTCTGTTTGTTATTGTTGTTATTTAGTTTCTAAGTCGTTTTTGACTCTTTTGCGACCTCATGGGCTGTAGCCCTCCAGGCTCCTTCTGTCAATGGGATTTTCCAAGCAAACATACTGGAGGAGGTTGCCATTTCCTTCCCCAGGGCATCTTCCTGAAACAGGGATCAATCCCACATCTCCTGCATCAGCAGGCAGATTCTTTACTCCTGAGCCACCAGAGAAGCCCTATGGTTCTGTTTCCTTAAGACATAGCCAAGGACACAAAATAAACAGTATTTGATCTACTGACTTAGTAAAATTATCAAAATCGAAGATCTGAATCCCTATCAATTTTACAGTATGGTAAGAAAATATCTGAAAAGTTGTTCTGTAATTAAAACATTCACATTTCTTAATCCTAATTTCAGTTAAATTGAATTTTCTCTAATATGAGTTTAATTATGAATCCCTTAACTAATCATTTTGAAATGTGAGCAATGCTATCTCTAGTCATTAAAGAGCTTCTTGTTAATACATGGGTCTATTGATCCCTGCTATGTGATAGAAAACTATGTGATATATTCTTCTCATATGTTTAGTAATTTAACTTATGCAAAGACCCTGGATATTTATTTTTTAAATCAATTTATAGTGAATCTCAGTAATATGTTAAAACCATGCACACGGAGGGTATAAGAAAAGAACATGAGTCCAGATGTTTCTTATTTTTCTCTTTGTCTTTTTCCCCCCTTCAGCAATGTTATTTTCCATCTGTCCATGAAAAAAAAAAAAAAAACTTTTTTGTTTTCTTTAGCAACACCAATTTGGGCAAAAAATAATAAAAACAACAATGTGCACAGCAATGAGATTGGTCATTTCTGTGTAAAGTGATAAGCAGAAAATGTTTTTGAGATGGAGGTGTTTTGCTTGTTATTTTGTTTGGAGTTGGGGAAAGATCATAATAAGCATTGATTTTCTTTTACTGATCATTATCCCTACCATTCACATGCTAGGACCTCAGGCATTAGAAAGTCTAATACGTCAGTGATGTATGAATAAGCTTCATACATTGTCCATAAGTAAATTACACATTTTGTATGGATAGTGTCCTTTGGCTTCCCTGGTGACTCAATGGTAAAGAATCCACCTGCAATGTAGGAGATGCAGGTTTGATTTTTGGGTCAGAAAGATCCCCTGGAGGAGGAAATGGCAACCCACTCTGGTATTCTAGCTTGGGAAATGCCATGGACAGAGGAGCCTGGCGGGCTACAGTCCATGGGGTCACAAAAGAGTTGAACATGACTTAGTGACTACACAACAACAACACGCTGCCCTTTAACTTTTATAGCAAGTCAGCAAGTAATAGACAATAGTCAATTTTCCAATGAGTAGATAAATAGGTACATGAAGTGAGAGATTTTAGAGTAGGAAAAAATTAAATGGTATAGCTTTGCCCCAAAATATGTCAAATTATAGATAATTTGAACATTTAAGCCCAGAATGATCATGTAACTTGGTATGTGAAAAATGTATGCACAGGTTGAATGTATTTTTATTAATGATGAAAGTCACTGCTTATGAATGTCCTCATGGTCTAAAGACAGAAATAATTCTTCACTAAAGAAGTAACTATAAATGAGTTTGGAATAATTTCCTAGGAATTAGTGAGGTAGGAACATATGAAAAAAATAACAAACTTAAAACACAGATTATTTAATTTCACAGAAGTGATACAGTGGTGAATTAACTTTGATGAAAAAAGTAAACTGATGAAGGTAGACCTCTTTCAGGTATTAAGTTTGTCAGCATGATGTTTTTCCAAGAGACACATTTCCTTATAGAACAGCCATTTAGGTGGTAACCTGGGTCATCATTTTATCCCATAGCGGAGCCTGAAGCACAATATACCTTATATATATTCATACTAAAGCAAAAGTTATCTACTGAACTTTGCACACTTGTCTATTCTAATGTATATTTTGAATTCATATGGATTTTTTAAGTATGTTTTAATCTTTCTTCATGTTACAAATGGAATTGACTACAAATTATCTTTCGGTTTTGATGTGACAGCAATTAGAATAATGTGCAGATGCAGCTAATCTTGGAACAATACATTTCCTGGAAATAGGTTCAATGATAGCATATATGTTTAGTTGCTCAATTGTGTCCAATTCTTTGTGACTCCTTGGACCATAGCCCGCCACACTGCTCTGTCCCTGGAATTCTCCAGGTAAGAATACTGAATGGGTCGCCATGCCTTCCTCCAGGGGATCTTCAAAACCAAGGGATTGATCCCAGGTCTCCCGCATTGCAGGCTGATTTTTACCATCTGACCCAAAAGGGAAGCCCAATGATAGTGTGTCTTTTAAAGCAGTGCAACTGTTGTCAAGCTTTCAGAATCAGGATGCCATGGGAAAGCTAATATACTATCATATCATATTATAAAATTCCACTCAAAAATAATACTTTAGAAATAACTTTATTTTTGAGGCATTAAACTAATTTGAATATGACACTTGTCATGTAAGTTTTCCTTATGTAAAAAATGTATACCAATGACAGTTTTAATATGTTGCATCATCCAATTTTCTTAACATATGGCTAAAAAGCTTTATTTTGCAAAGCCAATACAGAATGTTTAATGTTTTACTTTATATTGCTTTCTAATATTATTTTTTATTAAGCAAGACAAACCAAACAAAAAGGAGGATACTCTAATGCCAGACCAGTTGCTAGATGAAATATGTATATAATTTCACACACCTGCCTTGAACTCCATGTTAAGCTCTGGTCAGGCTACCACTTGACATTTCTTATTCCCCTCTTCTCCCTCATCTACTTCTGTTAGACCCTGGGTCTCAGGCTAGGTCAGATTTTAGCCAATTTTAATCTTTTCACATTATTTCACATTACTCTAAACAACCCCCCAGAGACATACAAGGGGGAAATTAAAAATGAAAACTGGTCTTTGGTTTAGATTATGAGTACCAGATTATGAAGCCCCCCAAAAAAGTTTTTTCTAGTATTTCTCAGAAATAAAGATGAATAAGAGAGAGAGTGAAAGAGGAGAGTAAGAAAGTTGGCTTAAAGCTCAACATTTAGAAAACTAGGATCATGGCATCTGGTCCCATCACTTCATAGCAAATAGATGGGGAAACAATGGAAACAGTGACAGACTTTATTTTGGGGGGCTCCAAAATCACTGCAGATAGTGACTACAGCCATGGAATTAGAAGACACTTGTTCCTTGGAAGAAAAGCTCTGACCAACCTAGATAGTTTATGAAAAAGCAGAAACATTGCTTTTCCCAAAAGGTCCATCTAGTCAGAGCTATGCTTTTTCCAGTAATCATTTATGGATGTGAGAGTTGGACTGTAAAGAAAGCTGAGAACCGAAGAATTAATGCTTTTGAACTGTGGTTTTGGAGAAGACTCTTGAGAGTCCCTTGGACTGCAGGGAGATCAAACCAGTCCATCCTAAAGAAATCAGTCCTAAATATTCATTGGAAGGACTGATGCCGAAATTGAAACTCCAGTACTTTGGCCACCTGATGCGAAGAACTGACTCATTTGAAAAGGTCTTGATGTTGAGAGAGATTGAAGGCAGGAGGAAAAGGAGATGACAGAGGATGAGATGGTTGGATGGTATCACCAACTCAATGGACATGAGTTTGAACAAGTTCTGGGAGTTGGTGATGGACAGGGAAGCCTGGCCTGCACAGTCCATGGGGTCGCAAAGAGTTGGACACGACTGAGCAACTGAACTGAACTGAACTGCACTGTACAGCATACTGCCTATAAATAAAAATGCAATATTATATACCTGGAAATTTGCTAACAAAATAGATTTCATGTTGTCTTCTTATCACAGATAATAATGACAACAACAAAGAGGGCAGGAGGAAAATTTTGGATAGGTCATGGCAAGGACTGTGGTGATGGTTTCGCAAGTATATACTTATCTCTATACTCATCAAGTTGTAGTCAATAAGTATGCACAGCTTTTTGTGTATCAATCAGACTTGAATAAAATGGTTTCAAAAATAAACAAATTTTAAAATAATTTTTTTAAAACATCATCCTTTTCAGGATTTCCCTACTTCTTATATTTTTTCACATATGTTTCCAAATACATATTTCATTGAAACATCAATGTGTGACCTCTCAAATTTGTTAATATTTGCTTTAAGATAAGAAGATATCTTACTGTAATTATCATTTGATATATGAAATCTCTTTCATGAAATGCAAAGACAGTTTTTGCTACACATAGTTTATTCTTTAATGGTAGTTACTTTTTAATGAAATCAATTTTGTAATTTTTTCTCTTTAAATACTTACTAGGGTTTTCATACATACATTATGATATCAAGTAAATAACAACAAACCATTTTTTTGAGAAGGTCATCAGAATAATATGTATCTAAATATGTAAATATCCAGGTGCAGCTATATTAGATAGCATCCAGGGAAATAGTGGGATAAATGAAGAAAACTAGAATGCATACAAGCCATATAAATCTACTATTTCACTTGTTAAAGGAGTTCTATGTATATCAAAGGCAAAAATACAAAAATAACTAAATAAAAAATAAAAAAAACAACCAAAATAATAAACTTTGGAAATTAATATTAAAAATGTGATCCATGATGTAAAAGGGAAAATATAAAAGAGAGTTGTATAAGTGAGTCAGAAATAAAAGTTCAGAGAAATACATTTTACACTAGTTAAAGAATTTAGTAAAATATGAGAGGACTATTATATTTGCTTTTTCTCAGTGATGAAAAGGAAGCCAAGAAAAGCATACTAAGAAGAAGAAAAGTTACCCATGAATAAGTTGTGGAAGGCAGAGTGGAGATCATAATAATGAATAAATTAAGACAGGACAAAAGTCATCGACTGCTTTCAATTTCATGGGCTTGGACACTCAGTTCTGAAGACAGCATGTAATACTCCTACTACTTCCACTAGCAGCTGTATTAGAACCCTGTAAGAGAGTCAATATTTAATTAAACTTTGCTTCAGCAATAAGCTCTTATTTGTCTTGGGCTGGCTCCGCAATTCAGTGAGCTCCTCTAGAACCCAGACTCTTTACAGATTTTGTCAGTGTGCCAGTGATGGCTCTCCCGGTGCTAGCAAGAGAACCACAGGAGTGCCTGGCATCAAGTCTTCACATAGTCGTGTCCAATAGTTAGAAAAAATAAGGTAACGGCGTGGGTCCTTAGGCTCTTATTTCTCTTCATTAGGAAGAGCAATATTTCTTAGAATAACAAACAGAATTCTTTTATGTTCCAGTGGACAAGCTATATCTTCCCTGATGGCTCAGCAGGTAAAGAAGGCGCCTGCAATACGGGACTCACTGGAGATGCCTGTTCAGTCCCTCAACTGGGAAGATCCCCTGGAGGAGGAAATGGCAACCCAATCCAGTAATCTCCCCTGACAAATCCATGGACAGAGGAGCCTGGTGGACTACAGTCCACAGGGTCATGAAGAGCTGGACACGACTGAGCGACTAAGCGCGCGTGCACACACACACACACACACACACACACACAGTCTAACTAAATTCTATGCACAATCCTAAGTGAATCTATAGCAAAAATGTGATGAAAATACACACACACACACACACACAAACTAAATTCTATGCACAATCCTAAGTGAATCTATAGCAAAAATGTGATGAAAATCCACAAGTAGCAAAGACCAAATATTTGTGCAAACCAGTGTTTCCCCTGAGGTTTTATTAATAAGGGGAAAAGGTAGGGTGAAGTGAAAATGATGGCAGGAACATAGATGTTTATTTACTGTAGTGGTAAATACTGATTGGAGGTTTTCTACTTACCACACAAGCTGTATATATTTCATCTTCTTCTAATTGTGTTTTGTAAGTCACTCAGTTTTATTCTTGGTTAACTGAGAGTAAATAAAACTTTAAGATCATGTAACTAGCCTAAGATAGCATAGTTAACAAAATAATGCAGATTTGTACAAATTCTCTTCAGGTTTCTAAATAGAATACAAGAGCTATAAAATATAAAACTGCATCATACTGAAATATAAATTCACATTTAAAATATTGTAGAATAAAACCTTTGAAGCTTTATAAAAAGGGGTATACAGTTATGACTTATGATATAAAATGAGAAGTTTAACTCATTCTGTAGATATCTGCTAGCACTTACTTGAAAAGACCTGATATTGGGAAAGATTGAAGGCAGAAGAGAAGGGGATGACAGAGGATTATATGGTTGGATGGCATCACTGACTCAGTGGACATGAGTTTGAGTAAACTCTGGGAGTTGGTGATGGACAGGGAGTCCTGGCCTGCTGCAGTCCGTGGGGTCACAAAGAGTTGGACAGCACTGAACGACTGAGCTGAACTGAACACTTATTAGAGGCTTCACTGTCTAGAGGGAATTTGAATACTATGACCCAGAGGCCATTAATGCTTGTGTGTGTGTCATGTGTGTGCATGTGTGCAATAGTATATATCTATGTTAAGATGGAGAAAATCTGATATTGCTTAAATATTATGTAAGAACTATAATAATATTAAACTTAAAAAATAGAAAGAGGTATTTGAGTCAAAGAGAAGCATTAGGTTTAAAGCTCACTCTTGGGCAAAATAAAGGATTTCAGCATCATCTTTTTGTTGTGAGACACAGATTACAAAAAAGTAATTAAAAGTGTTCATTTCCCTGTATTCCATTAAGGTATAAACTTGGGTGACCTAAAGGCCTTATCATGATCTTGAGTTTTATGGCAGGAAGTAGAATAAAAGTTCCTAATATACTTAGCATTTTCCCTTTATTAATTCAAACTATTCAATGAAAATTCAAAATAGATACAGAGTTATCCTATGCTTGGCATAAGCAGAGCATTAATTTCTTAAAAACAACAGATTATTTTTCACTACTCCTGTATTTCATACATGAACTTGCAGGTGAAGGAGAGCCCTATTAATAAGTCTCATTTCCTGAAGGATCAACAAGTAATAGAATCCAGAGCCCAAGAAGAGTTATTAGTCTTGGAAAAGCAGAAAGATCCTCATTTATGAAACTTTAAAGAACAAAGAAGTGTGTAGGCTGTAGCTGGTTTAAATAAGTAGGTGTTATATTAATGACCCAAAGATGGCCTTTGTATGTTGGCCCCCAGATTGTTGTTCACAGCAGGCTGACACCTTTTCATTATTAGCTCAGAATTCTGTTGGTGCTAAACTGAGATTTTTATACACCCGATTATTTTAAACACAGCCCAAATCAGATACTTTGCCCTCTTCAGTCTGCTTGGCTTGCCCACCCCATGAAACTGAGCTTACTCTCTGCTAGCCATGGACAGGTCTGGGACTATACAGACCTCAAGCTGCTGCCCTTCCAGGCTCTCAGACCCAGGCACTCTCTGCCGTGCTGGTGACCAACATCACCTGGACGTGTAACCCCCTTCTCAGTACCTTCTCTTTCTGGATGGTGCTCCCATGCTCCCAAAGCCTCTGGAGAGTTTCATGCTTTGAGAAACTTCCTCACATCATCACGTGTCAGAGTCTCACAAATCAGGCTTGTGTGTGCTACTGGGTTTTATATAGATATATGGAGATATATATATAAATATATATATATATATATATAAAATATTTGTTATAGCTGTACGTATCTCTGTTTCATGGAGCCAAGTGCATTTGCAGAGATAAGTGAAAGGATGTGACAAGGTAATTAAAAGTTTAGATTAGCTTGACTGTGGAGAAGGAGAAGAGGGTACCATAATTCCAGGTATTTCAAAAGACTGATCAAATGATAGTGGGAGCGATGAATTTGTAATAGCATAGACCACACAGTTTTGTTCTTTTCTGTTTGTTTCTGCGCTTGTTTTTCTTTGCACTGTTTGGCAATCTTTGTGGCAAATAAAAGATGGAAATTTGTGTTGATACAATGTTTAGTGCTTGTGTTAATGGTGAAATGAAGAGCAGAAGGAGTCAATATGTTGAAAGTATTACTAAAAATCTATAGTGAACATCTGTGACATCTGGTTTATAGAAAAGCATGTGAAGATAGGATACTATATTGGAGCTAGGGATAAAATAAAGTTCTAGAGCAGGGCTATGCAGTCAAACTCACTGTAAAGATAAAAAATTTCTATAATCTGTGTGTCTAATACGGTACAATACATTAATTACATGTGACTGTTGAATACTTGAAATGTAGCTAGAGTAACAGAGGAATGGAATTTTTTTTTCATTTTTTTATTGTGGTAAACGACATAAAATGTGCAATCGTTACCAGTTTTGTTCAATAGCGTTAAGTATATTTTTATTGTAAAGCTATTCATCTTGCAGAACTGAAACTCTGTATTGATTAAAAAATAGCTTCCCCTTATCCCTTCCCAGGTCCCCAGCCCCTGGTAGCTGCTATTGTTACTTTCTATATCTATTGATTTGACGACTTTCGATATATCATAAATGGAGTCATACAGTATTGGTCCTTTTGTAACTAGTTTACTTCACCAAGCATCATGTACTTAACAATATCCTAATTGTGGTATGTGATGCGATTTCCTGATTTTTAAGGTTTCATGGTATTCTGTTGTAAATATCTATCATATTTTGTTTATTCATTTGTCTGTCAGTGGGCATTTATAATTGTAAATAATGCTATAAATTGTAAATAATGCTACTATAAACATGTTTGCAAATAATGCTTCAAGATCCTGCTTTCAGCTCGTTTGGATGTACACCCAGAAGTGGGATTGCTGGATTATATGAGTAACTCTATTTCTAATTTAAATTATTCTTACTGTTATTTTAAATTTTAATTTCATTTGCTGTTGACTATCCCAGTTCACATACCAATTTTTCCACATCTCTGCCAAAATGTATTATTTTCTCTGTTTTTTTAAAGTGGTAGACATACTAATGATTGTGAGGTGATAACTCACTGTGATTTTAATTTACATTTCTCTCACTAGTATCTTTCCGTATACTTGTTAGCCATTTGTATACAATCTTTGGAGAAAGGTCTAAGTCTTTTCACTTTTTTGTAAATTGGATTATTTGATTTTGTTTTTGAGTTGTAATTCTTCATATATTCTGGATATTAATCTCTTATCAGATCTGTGATTTGCATGCATTTTCTCTCCTAGATTTTACCTATTCACTGTTGATTGTATCCTTTGATGAACAAAATGTTTGAGTTTGATGTAGTAATATATGTCTATCTTATCACTTCTGCTTATGCTATCACATCCAAAAAATTATTGCTAAATCCCAATGTCACAAAGTTTTTCGCTGTGTTTCCTTTTGGGAATCTTATAACATTGGGTTTTATGTTTAGGTCTTTAATCCATTTAGACTTAATTTTTGTATACAGTGTAAATATCCAATTTTATTTTTTAGCATGTGGGTATTCAGTTTTCCCATTGCAGTTTGTTGGAGACTGCCCTTTTGCCACCTAGTGGCCTTGGCACCCTTGTTGAAGATCATTTGCATATATAATCAAGAGTATATTTCAGGACCTTCTATTTTATTCCTTGGTCTATATGTCTTTCTTAAAGTCAGTACAGAATTTTGATTACTATAGCTTTGCAATATGCATTGAAATCAGGAATTGTTAGTTCTTCAAGTTTGATTTTCTTTTTCAAAAATTTTTTGGCTATTTGTGTTCTCTTGAGTTCCCATATGATTTTGCAGATGATTCCTTACTGTGTTTGCAAAAGGTACCATTGGGGTTTTGATAGGGATTGCATTGAATCCATAAATCACTTTAGGTCATATTGGCATCATAACAATTAAGTCTTCCAATCCATGAATAGAGATGTCTTTCATTTATTTGGGTCTTTTTTTTTTTTTTCCTCTAAGAAATGTTTTGTATCTTCAGTGAACAAATCTTTTATCTTTGGTTAAATTTATATCTAAGTATTTTATTCTTTGATGGTATTGTGAATGGAATTGTTTTCTTAATTTCTTTTTCTATTTATTGACAGTGTTCAGAAACCCGAGTTTTGCTTGTAATTTTGTATTCTGCAACTCTGCTGAATTTGTTTATTACTTCTAACAGCTATTTTTTGTGTAACCTTTAGGTTTCCTACATACGAGATAATGTTATCTGTGAGCAGAGATAATTTTAGTGATTTCTTTACAGTTTGTACCTTTTGTTTCTTTCTCTTGACTAATTGCACTGACAAGGACTTCCAGTACTATGTTGGATAGAAGTTAATTAGAGTGGGCATCTTTGTTTTATTCCTGATCATAGAGGAAAACCTTTCAGTCTTTCCTCATTGAATATGGCATTAGCTGTGAGTTGATGAACTGAATTTTAATTGAATTTCATTGTAATAGTTAAATTGTAATTTAAATAGCCCCATGCAGTTCATGACTACCGTGTTGGACAGTATAGTCCTAGAGAGTCCAGAAATAGATAAATATTGGCTTTATTGGCAGATGTGAGTTTAGTATTTTAAAAACAGAATTCATTCATAGGGCACACTTTCAGGTAAGATGATGTAGAGTTGTGAAAATGTGAGGGATATAGAGATTTTTTTTCTTCTTTTTGCCAAATCTAAATTTAGCTTTATTTAAATTGGGTTAATAGAAAAATGAAGTAACATATCAAATGCCTATCCACAATCATACCGGGAATTATTACATAAAGTTCTATCAGTGACAGATAATTCAGAGATGAGTTTTCTTCTCTGGTTTGGGAGACATTCAACTCTGATATAGGTGAGAAATGATGAAATTACATCCACTGTTTCTTATGTAACATAAAAATCTACTTATAATTGTGAGTCCATTAAACCGTGAGGAAACAATGAGTTTTTAAAAGTACCTTATACCAGTGTTTGATTCCAAAAAAGGCAAAAGAAGGAAGTAAACTATGGAGAAAATTGAGGGATACATTTTGTAACAGAAGTAAGACAGTGTTTAATTCCATGTTCTTTCATATTATCGCTCACAAACTCTGTTTATTTCTCTCACTGAATTTCTGTTTAGTAGTTATTGTTTTTTTCAAGCTGGTACTCCTAATTTATTCTAATAGATCAAGTCAGTATCTATTGGACCTGAAAATAATTACATTACATTCCTCTTTGGTTCAGTTACTTCAATCTGTTTTGGGGGTTATATTCACATGAATGCAAAATCAGAGAAAAATGATAACAGGTTCTCAATGAATATATGACAAGTTTTGATGTTATCTAAATTTCTATAGTCACCAATATGGATATTTACTAAATGAGATTAAATTAGACCCAGCACTCTCTCTGTTTGCAAATTTCAAAGCAAGCGGCCTTCCTACAATCTAACTTAAAACTACACACTCACAATATGCACTAGTTTTCTCTGGTGCCTTTTAATAATTAGAAAAAGATAGGCTCACACACAACCACATTATGTTTTGCTTTCTCTTCTATATTAGGACACGTAAATGCAATTTCTTTATTCTCATGTTATCTCTCTGGTGGCTTAATAAAAGTTGTTATTTTTAATCAGATAATTTCTTGTTCAACATATGGTACTTCTTAGTTGCCTCCATCCCTGAGGAAGACGAAAAAAAATATCTTATTCAGGCTAATTTTGATATGACTTGCAAATTTTCTGAAGTCATTAACTACTGGCCTTCTACTTCTCTAAAACGAACTATGCCACCCTAGGTGGAAGTTTTCATGTTCTATTACCTCTAGGGTTTCAATTGTTTTTATTTAAGCAATTTCTCAGAATAGCACTGCAGAAAGTATTGGTATCTATTATCATTTTAATAAAGGAAAAGTTTCTAGAATATGTGGCATGCTTCCGTGGCATTGAGGACTAAAATGTATGCATCAGCAAGAGATTTATATGAAATTAAAGATTTAACCCTATTAGATTTAACCCTATTAGGTTCTCTTAATGCTAATATTGTCCAAGAATCACAGGCAGGATTATATCCTATAAATGCATCAGAGGTGCTTAAACTGTGAATATTTCATAATTTAATGCATAAAGGAACATATAGGAATATTAATTATAGCATTTCCATTGATTATAAAAATGAGGAGAATCAAAAATAGAAAATTTTAAACAAAAAGCATAAGTAAATATTACCAAGTGAAGTACCTTTGAAGCCATAAATCTTTTGTCTAAAAAACATTGTTTTCAGTTGAGTTCAGTCACTAAGTCGTGTCTGACTCTTTGTGACCCCATGGACTGCAGCGCATCAGGCTTCCCTGATCATCACAAGCTCCTGGAGCTTGTTCAAACCCATGTCCACTGAGTTGGTGATGCCATCCAACCATCTCATCCTCTGTCGTCCCCTTTTCCTCCTGCCTTTGATCTTTCCCAGCGTCAGGGTCTTTTCCAATGAGTCAGTTCCTTGCATCAGGTGGCCAAAATATTGAAATTTCAGTTTCAGCATCAGTCCTTCCAGTGAATATTCAGGACTGATTTATGTTAGGATTAACTGGTTTGATCTCCTTGCAGTACAAGGGGCTCTCAAGAGTTTTCTCCAAAACCACAGTTAAAAGCATCAATTCTTTGGTGCTCAGCTTTCTTTATAGTCCAATTCTCACATCCATACGTGACTACTGGAAAACCATAGCTTTGATTAGATGGACCTTTGTCAGCAAAGTAATGTCTCTGCTTTTTGATATGTTGTCTAGGTTGGTCCTAGCTTTTCTTCCAAGGAGCAGGTGTCTCTTAGTTTCATGGCCGCAGTCATCATCTGCAGTGATTTTGGAGCCTGACAAAATTAAGTCTCTCACTGTCTCCATTGCTTCCCCACCTATTTGCCATGAAGTGATGGGACTGGGTGCCATGATCTTTGTTTTTTGAATGTTCAGTTTTAAACTGGCTTTTTCCCTCTCCTGTTTCACTTTCACAAAGAGGCTCTTTAGTTCCTCTTGACTTTCTGCCGTAAGGCTGGTGTCATCTGCAAATCTGAGGTTGTTGCTATTTCTCCCGCAATCTTGATTCCAGCTTGTGCTTCATCCAGCCTGGCATTTCACATGTTGCACTCTGTGTATAAATTAAATAGGCAAGATGTCAGTATACAGCCTTGACATACTCCTTTCCTGATTTGGAACCAGCCTGTTGTTCCGTGTCCAGTTCTCTCTGTTGCTTCTTGCCCTGCATAGAAATTTCTCAGGAGACAGATAATGTGGTCTGTTATTCCCATCTCTTGAAGAATTTTCCACAGTTTGTTGTCATCTATACAGTCAAAGGCTTTGACATAGTCAATAAAGAAGAAGTAGATGTTTTCTGGAACTCTCTTGCTTTTTCTGTGATCCAACAGATGTTGGCTCTTTGATCTCTGGTTCCTCTGCCTTTTCTAAATCCAGCTTGAACATCTGGAATTCACGGTTCATGTCCTGTTGAAGCCTGGCTTGGAAAATTTTGAGCATTACTTTGCTAGTGTGTGAGATGAGGGCAATTGTGTGGTAGTTTGAACATTCTTTGGCATTGCCTTTCTTTGGGATTGGAATGAAAACTGACATTTTCCAGTCCTGTGGCCACTGCTGAGTTTTCCAAATTTTCTGGCATATTGAGTACAGCACTTTCACAGCATCATCTTTTCAGATTTGAAATAGCTCAACTGTAATTCCATCACCTTCACTAGCTTAGTTCGTAGTGATGCTTCCTAAGACCACTTGACTTCACATTCCAGGATGTCTGGCTCTAGGTGAGTGATCACACCCTCATGGTTATCTGGGTCATGAAGATCTTTTTTTGTATAGTTCTCTGTTTTTTCTTGCCACTTCTCCTTAATATCTTCTGCTTCTGTTAGGTCCATACAATTTCTTTCCTTTATTGTGCCAAGCATTGTTTTAGGCTCAGACAATAGTAAGCTCTGTATTATTGCTATTACTTTCTGTCTCAGATGAGTCCCTCAAATTCTATTAACTCCTTCGAGTTCATAATGAGATATAAATAAAAATATATTTTCTCAAGGTATTTTTAGTAGATTCTTATTTACAAAATTGATGTATTTTGGAGCTGAAAATGACCTTGAATATGATATTATCCTGAATTCTAAAACAGTGAGGTTCAGTGAAGTCAATTATATTTCTAAAATTAGAAAAAGAATTTAGTGGTACCCCTAGAACTCTTACCTGGACACCTGATCCCCGTCCTACTGTTGTAGATTGCTATGTATCATCTCCTCGACACCCATTACCAGATAAGGACATTCTACTGAAGATGGAACCTTTGTCTCTGTTCCTTTCCAAGTCAGAATATATAGTAGGCTGGCATATTGGAAAGAACCTATCAATTAGTTTATTAATAGTTAAAAATCAAGGCTAATCATTTGTAGTCCTTCAAAAGTAAAACAAAGAACAGCCCCAGAAGCAGAGTGATTATTTAAGATTTATTAATAAAATACATATTAATAGAGGAAACTTCCATACTGTGATAAGTAGAATTTACTTCAATTTTAGATTTCTTTAAACCACACACCAGAAATTTCTAATAATAAATACCAAAAAACCCTCATCCTCAAAACTCTGCCCATATTTCTGAGGCTTGGGAGGACTCATAGTTTCTTTTTCTACCTATGGAATGATGAAGTCTCAAATTTAGTATCTCTTGCAAACTTAATTTGTGTACTTCTTTTTTCACAACCTCTGCAACTTTTTACAACTTTACAATTTACAACTTCTGCTAGATATTTAATGAATATCTTTCATAAGACAAGAACTGAAAGCATTCTGTTTTTCACAGCTCAGTTCATTGTAATTTATCATACTTAATGTTTAGTCCTTAACCAGTTTTTCAATGTAGATGAAAATCAAGTTATATAAACAAACTTTATTTTTTTATCAAAAAGTGGAAGGGGCTATTAACATAATCCACATATTTTATAGCTTATATATCTCTTTTAAAAAATTCTAGAGAACAAAGGAAACTAAAGGCATTAATATGAAGCTGAGAGGTTAGGAAAAGGTCAGTTTTCATTCCAATCCCAAAGAAAGGCAATGCCAAAGAATGCTCAAACTACCGCACAATTGCACTCATCTCACACACTAGTAAAGTAATACTTAAAATTCTCCAAGCCAGGCTTTAGCAATACATGAACTGTGAACTTCCAGATGTTCAAGCTGGTTTTAGAAAAGGCAGAGGAACCAGAGATCAAATTGCCAACATCTGCTGGATCATCAAAAAAGCAAGAGAGTTCCAGAAAAACATCTATTTCTGCTTTACTGACTATGCCAAAGCCTTTGACTATGCGGTTCACAATAAACTGTGGGAAATTCTGAAGGAGATGGGAATACCAGACCACCTGGCCTGCCTCTTGAGAAACCTGTATGCAGGTCAGGAAGCAACAGTTAGAACTGGGCATGGAACAACAGACTGGTTCCAAATAGGAAAATGAGTACGTCAAGGCTGTATATTGTCACCCTGCTTAAATTTAACTTATATGCAGAGTACATCATGAGAAACGCTGGGCTGGAAGAAGCACAAGTTAGAATCAAGATTGCCGGGAGAAATATCAATAACCTCAGATATGCAGATGACACCACCCTTATGGCAGAAAGTGAAGAAGAAAGAACTAAAGAGCCTCTTGATGAAAGAGAAGAAGGAGAGTGAAAATGTTGGCTTAAAGCTCAACATTCAGAAAACTAAAATCATGGCATATGGTCCCATCACTTTAAGGCAAATACATGGGGAAACAGTGGAAACAGTGTCAAACTTCATTTTTCTGGGCTCCAAAATCACTGTGAATGGTGATTGCAGCCATGAAATTAAAAGACGCTTACTCCTTGGAAGGAAAGTTATGACCAACCTGGACAGCATATTAAAAAGCAGAGACGTTGCTTTGCCAACAAAGGTCCGTCTAGTCAAGGCTATGGTTTTTCCAGTGGTCATGTATGGATGTGAGAGTTGGACTATAAAGAAAGCTGAGCACCGAAGAACTGATGCTTTTTGAACTGTGGTGTTGGAGAAGACTCTTGAGAGTCCCTTGGACTGCAAGGAAATCCATCCAGTCCATCCTAAAGGAGATCAGTCCTGGGTGTTCATTGGAAGGACTGATGCTGAAGCTGAAACTCCAATACTTTGGCCATCTGAAGTGAGGAACTAACTCATTGGAAAAGACCCTGATGCTGGGAAAGATTGAGGGAGGGAGGAGAAGGGGACCGCAGGGGATGAGATGGTTGGATGGCATCACCAACTCAATGGTCATGGGTTGGGTGGACTCTGGGAGTTGCTGATGGACAGGGAGGCCTGGTGTGCTGCAATTCATGGGGTCCAAAGAGTCAGACACAACTGAGCAACTTAACTGAACTGAACTGAGAGGCTAGCAGACGTTGATGATTTGAGGTGCAAACATGGTGTATAATGTAATCATGGAATAGTACCTTTGGAAAAATATAATGAGAAATGTGCTGCTAAAAGCTACAACTGGAGAGGAGCCAAGATGGCGGAGGAGTAGGACGGGGAGATCACTTTCTCTCCTACAAATTCATCAAAAGAATAACTGAACACAGAGCAAACTTCGCGAAACAACTTCTGATCGCTAGCTGAGGTCATCAGGCACCCAGAAAAGCAGCCCATTGTCTTCAAAAGGAGGTAGGACAAAATATAAAAGATAAAAAGTGAGACAAAAGAGCTAAGGACGGAGATCCGTCCCGGGAACTCTTAGGCGGCATTGCTTGGGGTAGGGTCCGGGCCTGAGAGTCCTGAGGACAATCGGAGGGAGCTTCTGTGAGTTGCCAACTTGAACTGTGGGAGACCAAAAGAGAGAGAGTAAATTAACCGGCCCAAACACACTGCCGGCCGCTCGCAGAACAAAGAGACCGAGAGGGTCCAGAGAGGAGCTCGCAGGCTGCAGACCGGCCCAGCCCCGCCGGAGGCAGGAGGCAGGGGGTAGGGGAAGGTCGCGGCGAGACACAGGGCGCAGGCACCCGACCGGCGCGGGCAGGGACTGGGGCTGGGGACGCGGAGGGCAGAAGGCGCGCGCACCCGACTGGCGCCAGCGGAAACTGAAACTGGGTCCGTGGAAGGGAGGGGGCGCGCCACACCTGGGGAGAGTGCGCCCACCAAGCCCCTGGCTGCCTGGACCGCTCTGACGGGAAAGGCACAGAGAGCAGGCGCAGCTTTTCGCTCCACGCTTTTGTGGAACACCCGAGGGCTGGAGCCTCGCGCAGCGCGGGGCGTGCTCCATATAGAGCAGCCGGGGCCTGAGCAGCGCAGACGGAGAAAGCAGCGTCAGCCCCTCCCGGCAGCACCAGTCCGACCCCGCAGCCCAAGCCCGTCCCCATAGCGCCAGCCACTTCCGGCAGCGCCAGCCCCTCCCGGCAGTGCGACGGAACTAGCTACCTGAGTAAGAGTCCACCTCCGCCCGCCTGTGTCAGGGCAGAAATGAGGCTCTGAAGAGACCGGCAAACAGAAGCCAAATAAACAAAGGGAACCGCTTCAGAAGGGACTGGTGCAACAGATTAAAATCCCTCTAGGAAACATTGACTACACCGGAAGAGGCCTGTAGATATCGAGAAGCGTAAGCTGGAAGGAGGAGCTATCTGAAACTGAGCCGAACCCACACTGACCGCAACAGCTCCAGAGAAACTCCTAGATACAATTTTACATTTTTCTCTTTCTTTTTTTTTCCTTTTTTTATTTTTTCTCTTTTATTTTCCTTTAAAATCCCCTATTACTCCCCCATTACTCCTTAACTTTCATTTCCATAGACTTCTACGATTTTTTAATTAGGGGGAAAAAAAAATTTTTTTTTTCTTTCTTTTTTTTTTTTTTCTTTTTCTTTCTTTTTTTTTTTCTTTTTTCTTCTTTTTTTTCTTTCCTTCTTCTCTTCTATTTTCTATTTTTCTTTTTCTCTTATTTCTTTTAAAGTCCTCTAGTACTCCTCTACTACTCCTTAATTTTCATTTTCAATACACTATAACCTTACAAAAAAAAAAGAGAAGCCCTATTTTTAAACCGAAGATTATTCTCTCCCAATCTTGACTCTCTGTTTTCTACCTCAGAACACCTCTATTTCCTCCTTTCCCCTTCTCTTCCCAATCCAATTCTATGAATCTTTGTAGGTGACGGGGCTACGGAGAACACTCTGGGAACAGACAGCTGCGTGGATCTGTCTCTCTCCTCTTGAGTCCCCCTTTTTCTCCTCCTGCTCATCTCTATCTCCCTCCTCCCTCTCCTCTTCTTCATGTAACTCTGTGAACCTCTCTGGGTGTCCCTAATGGGGGAGAATCTTTTAGCCATTAACCTAGAAGTTTTCTTATCAGGGCTGTATAGTTGGAGAAATCCTGAGACTACAGGAAGAGTAAAACTGAAATCCAGAGGCAGGAGACTTAAGCCCAAAACCTGAGAACACCAGAAAACTCCTGACTACATGGAACTTTAAGTAATAAGTGACTGTCCAAAAGCCTTCATACCTACACTGAAACCAACCACCACCCAAGAGCCAGTAAGTTTTAGAGCAAGACATACCACACAAATTCTCCAGCAACGCAGGAACATAGCCCTGAACATCAACATACAGGCTGCCCAAGGTCACACCTAACACGTAGACCCATCTCAAAACTCATTACTGGGCACTCCATTGCTCTCCAAAGAGAAGAAATCAAGTTCCACGCACCAGAACGCTGACGCACGCTTCCCTAACCAGGAAATCTTGACAAGCCAATCGTCTAACCCGACCCACTGGGTGAATCTTCCACAATAAAAAGGAACCACAGACCTCCAGAATACAGAAAGCCCACTCCAGACACAGCAATCTAAACAAGATGAAAAGGCAAAGAAATACCCAACAGGTAAAGGAACATGAAAAATGCCCACCAAGTCAAACAAAAGAGGAGGAGATAGGGAATCTACCTGAAAAAGAATCTAGAATAATGATAATAAAAATGATCCAAATCTTGAAAACAAAATGGAGTTACAGATAAATAGCCCTGGAAAACAAAGATTGAAAGATTCAAGAAACTGTTTAAAAAGACCTAGAAGAAATAAAAAGAGTCAATTAAAAATGAATAATGCAATGAATGAGATCAAAAACACTTTGGAGGGAACCAAGAGTAGAATAACGGAGGCAGAAGATAGGATAAGTGAGGTAGAAGATAAAATGGTGGAAATAAATGAAGCAGAGAAGAAAAAAGAAAAAAGGATCAAAAGAAATGAGGACAACCTCAGGGACCTCTGGGACAATGTGAAACGCCCCAACATTCGAATCATAGGAGTCCCAGAAGAAGAAGACAAAAAGAAAGGCCATGAGAAAATACTCGAGGAGATAATAGCTGAAAACTTCCCTAAAATGGGGAAGGAAATAGCCACCCAAGTCCAAGAAACCCAGAGAGTCCCAAACAGGATAAACCCAAGGCGAAACACCCCAAGACACATATTAATCAAATTAACAAAGATCAAACACAAAGAACAAATATTAAAAGCAGCAAGGGAAAAACAACAATAACACACAAAGGGATTCCCATAAGGATAACAGCTGATCTATCAATAGAAACCCTCCAGGCCAGAAGGGAATGGCAGGACGTACTGAAAGTAATGAAAGAGAATAACCTACAACCTAGATTACTGTATCCAGCAAGGATCTCATTTCAGATATGAAGGAGAATTCAAAAGCTTTACAGATAAGCAAAAGCTGAGAGAATTCAGCACCACCAAACCAGCTCTTCAACAAATGCTAAAGGATCTTCTCTAGACAGGAAATGCAGAAAGGTTGTATAAACGTGAACCCAAAACAACAAGTAAATTGGCAATGGGACCACACCTATCAATAATTATTTAAATGTAAATGGGTTGAATGCCCCAACCAAAAGACAAAGATTGGCTGAATGGATACAAAAACAAGACCCCTATATATGCTGTCTACAGGAGACCCACCTCAAAACAAGAGACACATACAGACTAAAAGTGAAGGGCTGGAAAAAAATATTTCATGCAAACGGAGACCAAAAGAAAGCAGGAGTCGCAATACTCATATCAGATAAAATAGACTTTCAAATAAAGGATGTGAAAAGAGACAAAGAAGGACACTACATAATGATCAAAGGATCAATCAAAGAAGAAGATATAACAATTATAAATATATATGCACCCAACATAGGAGCACCGCAATATGTACGGCAAACGCTAACGAGTATGAAAGAGGAAATTAATAGTAACACAATAATAGTGGGAGACTTTAATACCCCACTCACAACTTTGGATAGATCAACTAAACAGAAAATTAACAAGGAAACACAAACCTTAAATGACACAATGGACCAGCTAGACCTAATTGATATCTATAGGACATTTCACCCCAAAACAATCAACTTCACCTTTTTCTCAAGTGCACACGGAACCTTCTCCAGAATAGATCACATCCTGGGCCATAAATCTGGTCTTGGAAAATTC
The DNA here is from genome assembly GCF_019320065.1 of Cervus canadensis. Lineage (NCBI taxonomy): Eukaryota > Metazoa > Chordata > Mammalia > Artiodactyla > Cervidae > Cervus > Cervus canadensis. The sequence goes on along the minus strand of NC_057408.1, from coordinate 42,114,721 downwards.
AAAAAAATTGAAATCATTCCAGTCATCTTTTCTGACCACAGTGCAGTAAGATTAGATCTCAATTACAGGAAAAAAATTGTTAAAACTTCAAACATATGGAGGCTAAATAACACGCTTCTGAATAACCAACAAATCATAGAAGAAATCAAAAAAGAAATCAAAATATGTATAGAAATGAATGAAAATGAAAACACAACAACCCAAAACCTATGGGACACTGTAAAAGCAGTGCTAAGGGGAAGGTTCATAGCATTACAGGCTTACATCAAGAAACAAGAAAAAAACCAAATAAATAACCTAACTCTACACCTAAAGCAATTAGAGAAGGAAGAAATGAAGAACCCCAGAGTTAGCAGAAGGAAAGAAATCTTAAAAATCAGGGCAGAAATAAATGCAAAAGAAACTAAAGAGACCATAGCAAAAATCAACAAAGCTAAAAGCTGGTTTTTTGAAAAAATAAACAAAATTGACAAACCATTAGCAAGACTCATTAAGAAACAAAGTGAGAAGAACCAAATCAACAAAATTAGAAATAAAAATGGAGAGATCACAACAGACAACACTGAAATACAAAGGATCATAAGAGACTACTACCAGCAGCTCTATGCCAATAAAATGGACAACTTGGATGAAATGGACAAATTCTTAGAAAAGTATAACTTTCCAAAACTGAACCAGGAAGAAATAGAAGATCTTAACAGACCCATCACAAGCAAGGAAATCGAAACTGTCATCAAAAATCTGCCAGCAAACAAAAGCCCGGGACCAGATGGCTTCACAGCTGAATTCTACCAAAAATTTAGAGAAGAGCTAACACCTATCTTACTCAAACTCTTCCAGAAAATTGCAGATGAAGGTAAGCTTCCAAACTCATTCTATGAGGCCACCATCACCCTAATTCCAAAACCAGACAAAGATGCCACAAAAAACGAAAACTACAGGCCAATATCACTGATGAACATAGATGCAAAAATCCTTAACAAAATTCTAGCAAACAGAATCCAACAACATATTAAAAAAATCATACACCATGACCAAGTGGGCTTAATCCCAGGAATGCAAGGATTCTTTAATATCCGTAAATCAATCAATGTAATACACCACATTAACAAATTGAAAGATAAAAACCATATGATTATCTCAATAGATGCAGAGAAAGCCTTTGACAAAATTCAACACTCATTTATGATTAAAACTCTCCAAAAAGCAGGAATAGAAGGAACATACCTCAACATAATAAAAGCTATATATGACAAACCCACAGCAAGCATCACCCTCAATGGTGAAAAATTGAAGCCATTTCCCCTGAAATCAGGAACAAGACAAGGGTGCCCACTCTCACCACTACTATTCAACATAGTGTTGGAAGTTCTGGCCACAGCAATCAGAGCAGAAAAAGAAGTAAAAGGAATCCAGATAGGAAAAGAAGAAGT